>NW_007726744.1:48890-51089 GCF_000696425.1 Galeopterus variegatus
ATTTATTTATTTATTTATTTTTATTTTTTTAAAGATGACCGGTAAGGGGATCTTAACCCTTGGCTTGGTGTTGTCAGCACCACGCTCACCCAGTGAGCAAACCGGCCATCCCTATATAGGATCCGAACCTGGGGCCTTGGTGTTATCAGACTCTCCCGAGTGAGCCATGGCCGACCCAAGTTTACCGTTTTTATTTATTTATTTATTTATTTTTTTAAAAGATGACTGGTAAGGGGATCTTAACCCTTGGCTTGGTGTTGTCAGCACCACGCTCAGCCAGCGAGCGAACCGGCCATCCCCATATAGGATCCGAACCCGCGGCCTTGGTGTTATCAGCACCGCACTCTACCGAGTGAGCCACGGGCCGGCCCCAAGTTTACCGTTTTTAAAAAACAAAAACAATTCCCCTGGGAAGTCTGTGTCTCTTACACACACACACACACACACACACACACACACACACAATCTGCTTAGGACTACAGACTGCATATCGTCACTTGCCTGCCCTAAGTGATGGTTGCTGAACTCCTACCCAGACCTAGATGGGAACATGATCAGGTCTCAAATTCTGCTCCAATCAGCGAAGGTGTGTGCTTCAAGCTGAAGCCTTCCAGGCCATCACTGGATGTGTGCTGGGCCAGTCCCTGGCTGGACTCCAGGTAGAAGCTCCACGGGACAGCTGGGTTGAGGACCACTCCCTTGGTGTTCAATCCCTGGCTGGAGGGAGGGTGTGAGTGTTTGGAAGGACACACAGGACCTCCCTTCAGCAGGAGGGGGTTGGGAAGAAAACCAGTTTTCTCCTTGAGACCTTGGCAGATCTCAGTAGTGGGTGGCCCCGAAGGTCCACAGATTTCAGAGGCACGTGAAACTGAGAGACACTACAGGGGGAGAAGCAGGTGGGGCTCAGGTTGTTAGTTGTTGAAGGGGAAAGTGTGGGGGGAAGAAATCTGGTATCTGTCCCACATGGCCCTAAGAGGGAGTAAATTATCTTCCTTTTGTTCTCCTCCTTGCTCAGTAAGTTGTAATGATTTGTTTATGTACCTTCCTCTTCCTACCACGCTGTGACCACTTAGAGGGGTTGGTGCCTTATCCAGCCCTGAAGCCCTAGTACCTGCATGGTGCTGGCACATAGTAAGTGCTCACTAAAGCTTGCTTGAATAAGTGGATCAAAGGCAGGTTGGAATAGCTTGGATTGCCAGGAGGGTGGTTGTCAAAGTGTGGTGTACGGAACCCTTCTCATCCACTCTCACATCAGAATCACATGGGGAGTCTGTTAAAAATTTAGAAGTTTTTAAATCCAATCTCCAGAAGTTCTGAATGAATAGACATTGGAGGAACCCAGGAATATGCATTCTTTGTAAGCTCGTGAGATGATTTTGATACAGCTATTCATGGACTTCATCTTGAAAAACTGTCACCTGGAGGGGGCAGTGACATTGATTGAGAAAGTTCCCTCTGATGCCCCTGAAGGGTGGAGGGAGGGATCAGTCCATAAACATGGATCCTGGTATTAACATCCGCCTGCCCCTCTTCCATTCATGAATGATGTGGGTCCACTTGGGCCCATGGGTAGAGAAAGCCCCTAACCCCAGGACTTTGTGTTTTCTTCAACTTTCAACTCTCAGCTTAGGCATAACTTCCTTAAGGGAGATTTTCTTGAACACCCCAGGGTGATCCCAGATTCCTTATAGGACCTTATAGGACCCTGGTCCCTTCCTTATCTCAGCTTTACATTTTTATTTATTTCATTTTACTTATTTTTGGTGGCTGGCTGAACCCTTGACCTTTGTGTTATAACACCACTCTCTAACCAGCTGAGCTAACCGGCCAGCCCCCTATCTCAGCTTTGTAAATATACGTTCACCATTACTAAATTTGATTGAACCCTCCCTCTTTCCTACCAAACTCAGCTCTGCAAGGACAGGGACTGTATTTGGTTTTGTTCGTTTTTTTTTTTTTTTTTAAATTAAAAAGATGACCAGATGGGCCGGCCCGGTGGCGCACTGCTACAGTGCGCCGCTTGGGAAGTGCGGCGGCGCTCCCACCGAGGGTTCGGATCCCACATACAGACCGGTTCCCGCTCACTGGCTGAGCGAGGGGCGGGCGCAGCGCCGAGGGTTGCGATCCCGTTGCCGGTCCCGGTCCGGTACGGGCGCGACACTGAGGGTTGCAGTCCGTTGCCGGACACGAAAAAAGACA
>NW_007726744.1:51323-68936 GCF_000696425.1 Galeopterus variegatus
GTAAGGGGATCTTAACCCTTGACTTGGTGTTGTCAGCACCACGCTCAGCCAGTGAGCGAACCGGCCATCCCTATATGGAATCCGAACCTGGGGCCTTGGTGTTATCAGCACCGCACTCTCCCGAGTGAGCCACGGACCGGCCCAGGTTTTGTTCATTTTTTAGGGGGTGTTTTCTAAATATTTGCTGGGGAAGTAAATGTTGGCTAATTATTCTGTAGGGCAGAGCAGGCCATAGTGTGTGTGGCCCAGGGTCCAGGTCCAAGAGAAGCTACTCAATCCTTTCTCATTTGGGCAGAGCCTGGGATCCTGAGCTTCTGCCTCAGATGGGGTGGGGTGGGGCACAGGGTTCACCCCACAGTCTGCTCCTCCACTACCATTTCCTGATTTACCAGGCTGCCCTCACCCACAAGGAGCTGATATGTCTAATTCCCCCCAGGAACACTGAGCCCCTTCAGGGAATGACTGGCTTATTCTCTCTCTTGTTCTAGCGCAGTTCTTGGCACACATGGGTGCTCAGTGAGTGTGTGTTGAATGAATGGTCAGTAAATGCATGAATAGATGCTAAAATGCCTGTCGGTTACAGAGCACCGCACCGTTCCCAAAGCACCTTTGCAAGCCTGTTCACATTTGAACCTCATGCCCCACATGGAATAGGCAAGGCAGTGTATTCATCCCCATTTAGCCAACGAGTAAAACGGGAACTTGCACAGGCTTCTGCAGTTAATAAGAGGTGGGGAGGAGCTCAGTGCAGCAGGAACGGAAGCCACAGGTTCTCCTCCAGCTTGACACACCCTCTCTGGGGAGTTGCACTCTCACCTGGTAGGGCTAGGAGGAGATCAGAAGTTCCTGGAAGGCCAGTGGAGAAAACTAGAGAGAAGATTGCTGCTCCTAGGACTGCCGAGGCTTCTGTCCAGGCATCTGCCCAGACCTGTTTCCACCTGTATCCTGAGGTGGAGGGGCAGCCCCAGGTGAGAGGTGAGAAGTCCTGGCCCCAAACTGGAACCTGAGCCAGCTACCAAGTGGGCTGCCTTCTCTGTCTGGCTGCCATGCACCAACCTCTTATATGCCTGGAAACAGAACCTGCCTGTTTGCAACATCATCTGAGAGTGGGAGTCCAAGCCATTTGGTGTCATTCAGAGCACAGGGGCTTTCTTCTTCATCTGCAGGTGCCCAGCATCTCCTAGGGCCTCCATCTGCCCTTCTAAACTTCTTTCTTATTCTGTCTTTGATATTCTGGTCCAGAGAGGAGAAACTGGCCCACCAAGGAGCCCAGAAACCTAAGGCCTTGGATTTCAGCTCTGGGTCCAAGCATGGGCTTCATTGATTCCTCAGGAAGGAACCCAGGAGGCAGAGGATGGAGGTGTAGCTATGGTCACGCTTTGTAAGATCTGTCTGTCTGTGTAAGTGGGCTCTCCTAGGCTTCTGTGGGGCACTTCGTCTTTCCCAGAAAGGTGAGCAGGAGGCAGAGGATGGAGGTGTAGCTATGGTCACGCTTTGTAAGATCTGTCTGTCTGTGTAGGTGGGCTCTCCTAGGCTTCTGTGGGGCACTTCGTCTTTCCCAGAAAGGTGACGGAGGGCCTCTTGCCCCTTGCTTGGGGTAACCTTGCCCCTGAACTGTTGCCTTAGGGTTAGGCTTGAAGTTAGGAAAAGGGTCAAGGGGAGGTGTGTTCTAGGCTTACAAGAAGATCCTGAGTAAACCTAGTGGTCCTCAACACTTTGCAAGCAGTACCTGCCAGCCGTTGGTGCCAAGGAGGCCTAGCCTAGTACAGTCGAGCCCACAGCCCCTCTCCCTACAGTTCAGAAGAGGCGGATCGCACTGCCCCTCTGCCAATTGGAGGCCTCAGCTACATTCAGGGCCGCACCAGAAGGCGTCTTATCAGCAAGACTGTGGGCCGATGCCTGGATGCCACAGCACAGAGGGTCCCGGACCAAGAGGCCTTGATTGTCCTCCAAGAAAACATCAGGTTGACCTTTGCTCAGCTCAAGGAGGAGGTAAGTTCTGACCTTGAACCCTCAACATGGAGAGGTTGCTAGCCTCCAGGCTGCCCTGGCTCGGTGGATCCAGGAGCTTGGGCACTTGGCTATGGGGCAGAGTGTTGGGGCTGCCTGAGAACCGCAGGGGATGGCCAGAGATGGGGACAGGACTGAGGCAGAGGTGGCCTACATGCCTTCTGCATCAGCAGTTCCTGGGGCCCTTGTTAACTGTGCACACTCTCAGTCTCCCCTGTAGAGCCACTGAGGCCTGGAAATCTGCCCGTCCCTTTGTTCCCAGTGATTCTGATGTGAATGTGAACCCTGAGCAGACGGCCTAGGGTGGGAGTCTCGGGCCCCTTCCTGCTTGCCCATCTCACCCTTTGTGCCCCATGTATTTACACCAGGTGGACAAAGCCGCTTCTGGCCTCCTGAGCATTGGCCTCCGCAAGGGTGACCGGCTGGGCATGTGGGGACCCAACTCCTATGCATGGGTGCTCATACAGTTGGCCACCGCCCAGGCGGGCATCATTCTGGTAAGGAGGGGCTTGCCTGGCAAGCTGCGCATGTGAGGGGGTCATCATTCAAGGGGAGCCCCCCAGCCCCTTGGCCCCAGAACCAAACCAGTGCCTGGCTGGTTTCAGGCCAGGTAGTGCTTTCTCTTTAGGCCCACCGAGGAGGCCTGGGAGGAGGGGGGAGGGTGCTGCCTCTGTGCCTCATAAGAGGGGTGGGGCAGCAGGAAGGGCAGGGTCTGCCCAAGACACTATCGTACCCTCTCCACATCCACCAGGTGTCTGTGAACCCAGCCTACCAGTCTATGGAACTAGAGTATGTCCTCAAGAAGGTAGGACCCATTCCTAGGGGAGGGGCCCAGCTGGTGCTTGGCATAGGCATTTCCAGTCATCATAGAGGTTGACAGGGGATACAGGAGGGCATGCATGAGTGGGTAACATGCAGAGTGTTGCATATATGTCTCAGGGTGTGGTGTGTGGATGTCCCGGGCTGGTACATGTGGGTATTTGTCTTGGAGTGTGGTGCATGTGTATGAGAGAGCAACTGATTAGTGAGGACCCACCCTGGGCCCCCATCTGTCTGTGGCTTCCTGCTGATCACAGGTGGGGGGCTATCCTTCCACAGGTGGGCTGCAAAGCCCTGGTGTTCCCCAAGCAATTCAAGACCCAGCAATACTACAGCATCCTGAAGCAGATCTGTCCAGAGCTGGAGACAGCCCAGCCAGGGGCCTTGAAGAGTCAGAGGTGGGTGTGTCCCGGGCTGGGGGTGTATCATGTAGCATCCCTGACTCCCTCAGCCCCAACCTAGCCCCACCTCTCACCATCCTCCTTCCCCCCAGGCTCCCAGAGCTGACCACACTCATCTCAGTGGATGCCCCTTTGCCGGGGACCCTGCTCCTGGATGAAGTGGTGGCGGCCGGCAGCACAGAGCAGCATCTGGCCCAGCTCCGGCACACCCAGCAGTTCCTGTCCTGCCATGACCCCATCAATATCCAGTTCACCTCGGTAGGGCAGAAACCTCCAGGCCCCAAGCCTAGCTGACACATGCCCCTTGCCCCTGTGACATTTCTCCGGGGATGGGGAGACAGCACAGGAGGTCAGGAGAGCAAGCGCTCCCCCCTGAGGCTAGCCTCCAGCTGTCTTCTCTGCCCTGGAAAACATCTGCAACTGGGGTTCTTTTCACGCGCCCGCTCCTCAGCCCCCTTGTTCCCTGGGCAGTGGCACAGTCACTGAGCAAAGGGTCAACTCCCCCCTGAGGCTAGCCTCCAGCTGTCTTCTCTGCCCTGGAAAACATCTGCAACTGGGGTCCTTGTCACGCGCCCCCTCCTCAGCCCCCTTGTTCCCTGGGCAGTGGCACAGTCACTGAGCCAAGGGTCAGAACTGGTAGAGCCTGTCCCTCATTAGTCAACAGGGAGTCTGAAGCCCAAAGAGGGAATCTGCCCAAGCCCATGCAGCTCATGGGTGGCAGAGTTCTCTAAGCCAAATTATGAGTGACATGAGGACAGAGACCTTGTCTTCTGCATTTCTGGATCCTAACACCTGGCACCATTTTGTAAATATACTAAATGAACACAAAGATCTGAGGCCACAATTCTGGCCTCCTGACTCCCAGTCCAGTGTTCCTCCAGGCAGTGGTCCCAGGTAGGAAGGAGATGAGAAGGAGGCCCAGCCATCACCTGCTTGTCTTGACAGGGCACTACAGGCAGCCCCAAAGGGGCCACCCTCTCCCACTACAACATTGTCAACAACTCCAACATGATAGGCGAGCGCCTGAGACTGCATCAGAAGGTGAGGTGGTGCTGGGCCCCTGGGCAGGGGTGGAGGTAGGGTTTGATGGGCTGCCCTTGCTGGCTAGAGGAACTGGCTTCTGGGGCTTCTGGCTCCATGACAGAAACAGCCTCTGGTCCCCATCTCCAGAAGCCAGAAGAGTCACGATTGGTGCTGCCCTGCCCCCTGTACCACTGCCTGGGTTCCGTGGGGGGCACAATGGTGTCTGTGATGTATGGTTCCACCCTCATCCTGTCCTCCCCGGTCTTCAATGGCAAGAATGCGCTGGAGGCCATCAGCAGAGAGAGGTGGGCATTGGGGGACAGGCTACCCAAGAGCTGTGAGACCCTCCTATTCCTCACTCCTGAGCTCTGATCCCTTTCCAAGATGTCTCCTCCCCCCAGCCAGGAGACCTGGGGATGGGGGTAGTGGGAACCCCCAGGAGAGGACCTCAAGATCTTCTCCTGCCTGTTACCCACAGCTTCAGCCTTGACTCTTGCTGCAGCTTCTGGCAGGGTGGGTGAGAAGGAGTTCCCTCCACTTCCAAGCCTAATTTTGAGATACCCCCCCCTTACACAGAGGCTCCTTCCTGTATGGCACCCCCACAATGTTCGTGGACATTCTGAACCAGCCAGACTTCTCCAGTTACGACATCTCGACCATGCGTGGAGGTGGGGTGGGGCCAAGGACAGATAGGTGTGGGGAGGGGGCTGCTTTCCCCCAGGAATGGCCAGGGTGAGCTAGATATGCACCCAGTCTTTTATTTAGGGGGCAAGAAGGACACTGTAGAGACATGGGTGGAGGGAGGCAAGTCCCCAGTGTCCCTGGACACCAGCCCGAGGCCAGCTGCAGGTGTAAGAACAGCCCAGAGTCAGGGGAGAGAAGGGAACATTCTTCCCTTTGATAAGCCATAGGCGAAGGGCTCCACTGGGCCTGGAGAAGTGGGGAGTGTCATCCCTTTCTCTGATTCAGGTGTGATCGCTGGGTCCCCTGTACCCCCAGAGCTGATCCGAGCCATCGTCAACAAGATGAATATGAAGGAGCTGGTGGTAAGTGGTGGCCGGGGCCAGAGCTGTGGGTGGGAGCACACTGACGGGCATGGGATGAGCCCAGGTCTGATCTCCAAGGGAGACCCTCTTGGCCAACCCTCCTTCCAGAAAGCAAATGTAAGAGAAGACAGTCTGACCTCATCAGCACCTGCTGAGTCAGGGAGATAGGTGGCAGGGGAGTAAGTATTATACATCCATAAATTTATATTTATAGAAATCTGGGATAAATGCAGCATGGGGGACGTGCAGCAAAGCACAGGTGTCCTGCTAGAACGTCCTGGTGCGGAGCTGGCAGAACTGGGGTTTGGGCTTAAGACCCTTTCTGGAAGCAAGGGCAGGGCAAGGGTCTGATGTTTGCTTCCAAATGGCAGGGAAAGAGGAGCAGAGGACGGATGGTTCTGGAAGGGTGGCCATCCTGTTGGACTGGTCTGGTTCTGATGGACTTGGGAGTCTCAGCAACAGCTTCTCTGAGAAGAACTGTGGTGGGGGAGCCCAGGCACGCTGGCTGGGATGGGGCTCTGTGTCCCCCCCTGGACACCATCAGGTGGAGCTGGGTTGGTAGTGGAGTGCTCGAGGCCCCCTGCCAGGACGTATCTAGGGGTGGGCAACTCTGTGCATCAGCAGAGGCTGTGGGGAGAAGGTGGGGGTGGAGGCAGGAAGGTCAGTAGTCTCTCCGGCAGAAGGCAAAGGCCAGTCACCAGGACCGGCTGGGTCAGGACCTGCAGTGAGGCAAGGATCAGTGTTAGGACTCCAATGACCCAGACGGTGGTTGGAGGCAATGATGGGAATCCTGGGCAGAATCTTTTCCTTCCTTGGCAGCGGACCCAGTTCTCCCCGCAACTCCCTGCAAAAATGGAGGGTCTGCCTGCCCCTCCAGGTAGAGGTGGTAACCCAGGAGATACCAGCTCATTTGCTGGAATATCCAGAGAGGGGAATGGGAGGGCCTACCCCCCCCCCGGACCCCACCTGTTCAATGGCGGCCAGCTTTCTTGGATCTCTTGGTGGGGAACTTGCAGCTGCGGAAGGCTTCTGTGTCACGGATGTGCTGGCCCCTGAACTTGGCAGGCGAGGTGCAGATGGCATCTGGGCGGGAGGCTTTGGCTTCCAGCCACCTGGAGAGAGACAGAGAGTTGCTGGTGTTGGGGACAAGATGTGGGACTGGTGGGGGAAGGGACAGTAAACTATGGAGCCAAGATTGACTTGGCCCCAGGATAGTCTGGAGCTGTCATCTTCATTTTACAAATGGGGAAACTGAGGCTCCCAGGATCCTATGCCTATGAAACAGCAGATCTAGAATGTATGTCCAGGATGTTTTGGTGCAGGGCCAGTGTGTCTCCACTCTATCACATGAGGGGGACTCAGGGGGTGACATGGGGTGTTCTCACCGCCGAAGGCTCCGGAGCTGGCAGGTGCACTTCCAGGAGTTGTTGGTGAGGGTGAGGGTCTCCAGGTTGTCAAAGGGGAAGTTGGAGGGCAACTGGTTCAGCCGGTTGTTCTCCAGATGGACGTGTTTCAGCATGGTCACACCCAGGAAGGCATTGTCGGAGAACTGGGGAGCAAAGTGGCATGAGTGAGCACCCCAGCCCCAGTGTCTAGCCTCTCCCAGCTCAGTCACCCCAGAGGTCAGGGTCCTTCCCTGGACATGAGCAATGGCACCTTGAGAAATTTCAGTTTTCATAGCTATGTGACCAAGTTGTTTCACCTGATCTAATCCACACAACATCTTTTGAGATAGGTGGTGTTATTTCCAATATGAAGATGGGAAAATAGAAAAAGTTCAGTGCTTTGCCCGGGGTCACACTAGTGAGTAAAACAGTAGCCGCAGGACCACACCCCGCTCCTCTTCCCCTGGCACCACCCTCTCTGCACAAACACTGGGATTGGGGAGGCAGCCAGAGTTTGGCCCCAGCAGCCCAAGCTGGCACACGGTGAGCTTGGTCAGTGTTCAGCGGGGTGGGCAGTGGGCCCGGGCTCCCCACAGCCCCAGGGTCCTGGGACTTCCCCCAGCTCTGTCCTCACTGTTCCCTCACTGCCTGCCTATTTGTGGAGCCACCTCGGTGGAGACGTTGGCCAGGTTGGATGGCTCCAGAGGAAATGTTCTATTGATGCCCACATCTTGGCCCAGGCGCCACAGTTCCTGTCTGTCCTCTCCTGCCCCAAAGCGGCCCCTGATACGCTGCTCTGCTGCCCACTGAAAGACCACTCTGGTGCTTGTGGGTACCAGGGGACTCCGACTTTAGCTAGGGAGGGGCCGGGGCTGAAGAATGGCAGGCTCCATTCATTAAGACAAAGGTTGGCTGCTGCCCAGGTAGGATTCTGCCCTCATCTCCATCCCAGCACCCTCTCCTGTGGCCCAGGTTGGGGTCTGAAGTTCCCTACTAACCAGAATGTCTTCTACCTTGTCTGGGTCCCCACCCAAACCTCCTGGCTGAAGCCTCTGTACCAGGGTGATTTTCCAGTCCCAGAGAAGGGACACATTCAGGCCCAAGGCAGCCCCACCTGGCCAGACACTGGGCATCCAGGAGAAGGACTGAGTGAGGATGCAGACTGGTGCCTGGGGTGTGCAAAGGGCAGTCAGCAGCCTGGGAGACAGTAAGGCACAGCCAGTCTGCCCTGGGGGGAGACACCTGGGGTCTTAGGCCAAGGGACAACAGTGATGCTCTTGCCTGTGCCTTTTCACAGAACCCCTGGGCACCATGCCTGCAGCCTAGGGGAGCCCTTGGTCCCCATGGCTTGACTTACCTACACAGTTGAAGTGGACCTGGGAATGCAGTGACTTAGTATGTGTGTGGGGGCCGAGTGAGGCCATCTTCCGGGGCCTCTGTGGGGTGTGGAGGAGGTTCCTTAGGTATTTGCTCCCCGTCACTTCCCAGCCCCCCACTCCACCTTAGCACACATGCACAGCCCCCACCAGAAACAGGGTCTCTTTGTGGGCCTGATTTGCCCAGCTCCTGGAAGGCTCCTCAATAAACAAACCTTCCTTTATGGGATGGTAGTTTTACTGGAGACGGAAAAAACAGCAGAGGAGGGGCAGAAGGCCCAACACGAAGAGGTGGCTGCTGTCACAGTGGGGGATTTGGGAGCACTGGAAATGCCTCCTAGGGGGCCATTTGTGGGGCCAGGACAGCCCCTGCTTCTTTTATAAGTCGTAATCCTATGAGGGCAGTGGCTGAGACAGGCGGCCAGGCAGGGATAGGTGTAGGGAGGTGACAAGATGAACAGAGGTGACAGAACTCCCCACCTTGGAGACAGCCAGAGGGACAAGGAATTTGGGGAGAGGGGATGGTGCCCAGCTGTGGTCCTGCCTCCCAGAGCCTCCAGGAAGGGGAGAAGGCGCCAGGGCAGAGCCCTGCAGCCAGGATCTCACCTTTTCCAGGTTGGTGTTGTCCAGCCAGAGGGTCTCCAGGTATCTTCCGAAGGATTGGAAGGCATTGTCCGGGATGCTTTTCAGAGGGTTGTGAGACAACTTCAGTTCCTCCACCACCCGCAGCTTGCTCAGAGCCGCGGAGGGGTAGCTGGACAGCTGGTTCCTGTCCAGGTGGAACTTGGCGAGGTTCTCCACGTCGTCCAGGGCACCGGGCTGCAGGGAACTGAGCGTGTTTTCGGACAAGTAGAGCCAGCGCAGGTCCTTGGCGCCCTGGAAGGCGCCTGCGCGCAGCTCACGGATCTTGTTGTTATTGAGTTGCAAGATGAAGAGGTTAACCAGCGGGGAGAGCAGCCCCCGGGGCAGCTCCGTCACCTTGTTGTGGTCTAGGTAGAGGTAGGTGAGCTCGGTCAGGTCGTCGAAGGCGCCAGCGCGCAGTACGCGGATGTCGTTGTGGGACAGGTACAGGTAGATGAGCTGCTTGAGGCCGCGGAAGGCTCCGGCGGCCACCTCGCGGATCTGGCAGTGCTGCAGGTGCAGCGACACGAGGTTGGGCATGGCCCGGAACGAGTTGGCCGCCAGCACCGGGAAGTTGTTGCGCTGTAGGTTGAGCAGCTTGGTCTTCTCGGACACCTTGGGGATCTTCTGCAGCCCCACCTTGTCGCAGATGACGTGCTGCAGGTCGCTGTGGCAGTGGCAGTTCTGGGGGCAGGCGGCCAGCGCCGGCAGCAGACCGGCCAGGAGGCCGAGGCTGAGCAAGAGCATCGGGCGGGCCATGGCCGGGACGCCTGGGGCCGCGGCTGGGGCAGCGGCGGCGACGGCGGGGGGGCGGGGGCAGCGGCAAGTCCTCGGCGCTCGGGTCTCCCGCCCTATTTATACAGTGGCCCTGACCGCAGCGGGCGACCCGAGCCAGCTCCTACGTGGAGCATCGAGGCCACCAGGCTTAACTCCCTCGCACCCAGAGATGCGCCCCCGCCCTCCCCTCGCTGGTGACCGTGCACGGGGGCCCGCGACCGTGGCTGCTCTCAGACGCTGCTTCTCTCCCTGCCTCCCTTTCCCAGGCTTTTCTTGGGGTGAAGGGTAATGGGTGTGTCTAGAGCCCCGAGTTTACACCGGAGAGAGGGAGAGACATGCCCTGAATTTACTTGTTTGCCCGAGTTTGAGCCTCCACGCCTCCCCCCATATGCACTCGGCTGGGTGCCCTGGACCCGGGGAGGGAGGAAGCGGAGCCGGACAGCCGGACGCTTGTCTCGCCGCGGTCGGCCAGCCCGCGGCGCTTTAATGGGGCTCTTGTGCGGCGCCGGCCGAGCGTGAGAGCCGCTCTGGCGTCGGGCTCCCCCTTCCGGCGAGACACGCCAGAGCCGACCCTAGGGAGATGGGGGCTCCTGCACCCTCGGGCTCGGCTTTGGTCCTTCTCTCTCAACCCTGGGCTTGCGTTTCTGTCCCTGCACCCCCATCCCCTTTTCCCACCGCTGAAGGTGAAGCAGAACAGTGGGAACTGTGGGGGAAGTGACCCCAGGGCTGGCAAACACACCTGAAGACTATAGGCCACCGAACAAACACAGTCTTACCATCCTCCCTCCTTAATTTCCCCAAAATATCCTCATCCCCTAATTCCTAACCCCAGTGGTCAGGGCCTGCCCTTGAGGGGTCTTAGGGTGGTGGCCGAGTGGTACCGAATTGTACTCGGCATGGGCCACACTAGGGCAGTGGCCCCAGGACTGTGAGGACTGTGAGGGGGGCTGGTCCTGGCTATTAATTCCTAACCCCAGTGGTCAGGGCCTGCCCTTGAGGGGTCTTAGGGTGGTGGCCGAGTGGCACCGAATTGTACTCGGCATGGACCACACTAGGGCAGTGGCCCCAGGACTGTGAGGACTGTGAGGGGGGCTGGTCCTGGCTATAAGGGACCAGCCCTGGATGGCTCCCGCTGCCAGATCCTACGTTCTGTGGGCAGCTCCACCCCAGCCCGCCAAACCTCTGTGTGCCCACTTGCTGGCCAATGTGCCCAGATTCCTGTGGAAAGGAGAGGGTGAGCAGGCAGGGTCACGGCTCTGGCCCCAGGGTGAGCTCCCGGCTGCCTGGCACAGGGTATTATTCATGTTCAGGGGTGGGGAGAGAAACCAGACCAAATCTCAGCTGTGCCAGAGCCACACCAGCTGACACAGGACAAGTTGTGTGTGAGGGAGGACAAAGATCCTCTCCCTTCACCCAGTACCCAGGTGGGGAGGCCTGTTCTCCAGGGCCTGCCCACCAAGTCCTTCTGCCCCTTGACTCTAGAATGGGGGTCATACTTGGTCTAGAACCTTCCCTGATGGTTTTTTTTTTTTTTTTTTCTCTCAAAAAGATGACTGGTAAGGGGATCTTAACTCCTGACTTGGTGTTATCAGCACCACGCTCTCCGGAGTGAGCCACGGGCCGGCCCTTCCCTGATGGTTTTTAGTCCCCTCCAAGTCTGGCTTCTGGTTTGTCTGTTGCTCAGGATGTTTCCAACCACTGAAAGTGGGGGGTGGGAGGGCCACTGGCTTTTTAAATCTCTGTTTTGGCTGTATGTTTGTTTTGATGGAAATAAATTCACTGGAAACTCTCCAGAGCTTGGGGGGCTTGGGAGGGGGGACCCATCCCAAGGCCAGGCACTTGTCCCAGGTTTCGGGTGGGGTTGGGGGGTTGTGTCTGTGCCACTCCCAGCTAGGCCAAGGCAGGCTGGCTTTCTCATCAAGTTTATTGGGCCTTAGGCTTGGAAGGGAAGGGCAGAGAATACTGTGGCCTAAAATCAGGAAGGTGGGGCTAAGGCAGCCTGGGGATGAGGGAGGGAAGGCTGGGGTGTTAGTAATGTGGGGAGCCACGGGAACGGACAGCAGCTGCTCTAGGAAGCAGGAGACTGAGAGAGCCCTGGCTAGAAGAGAATGGCTTCCCTGCTGTCGATTTTATTTCAGATCTGGGGCCCCTGCAGAGATCTATCTGCTCAACCTCCCCGCGCCTCTGCCTCCTGACCCCTGACCCCTATCAATGGTGTCCCTGTTGCCCCCATTCGGCTGCCCTCCACTTTTCCCTTTCTCTTATGAATTCCTTCCCATTCCCCCAGAGTAGCTCCCCCCATCCGTCTGCAGTTGCTGAGCTCCCTCTGAACACCCTTTCTGAACCTTCTAGGTTGCTTATGGAACCACAGAGAACAGCCCTGTGACCTTCATGAGCTTCCCTGAGGACACTCTGGAGCAGAAGGCAGAAAGTGTGGGCAGAATCATGCCTCACACAGAGGTGAGCCCCTGACCAAGACCCCAGCTCCCACCACTCAACTGGGGCGCATCCCCCCCGGGGACACTTATTGCCTTCATTTAGAGATTGAGGCAGCTCACTCAAGATGCCGAGAGCCCCCCAGCAGCAGGGGCCTGGGCCTGCGTGGGGCTTTCTCTGTGGGCTGGAGCATGAAAGGGGAAGAACTGGGACTGCGGCCATGAGCAGCCGCCAGCTGAACTTCTCCGCAGCCTCCCTTCCTGTCTGAGGTGTGTTTTTGCCAAGCCCACTGTCTGTTTTGGGGCAGCCAGGGCAGCCTCAAAGAGCAGCCAGAACACAGACATTTTTCCTACACAGCTCTTTCTCCCCCTAGGCCCCCTGCCTCTTGCTGCGCAGAGTTCCTCTTTTTGCTTGGAGTAAACACTTAATTTCCCATGGAGCCTGTCCCTTTGGGGGTCCCTTGCATCTCAAAAACTACTCCCGAGCACAACTCAATCTCAGATTCTCGGCCATGACTCCTTTCCTGCCCCAACACTGGTGTTTTGTGCCAATGGCACCTGGTTTCTCCTGTCCCCTTAGCTCGCTGCCAGTGTGCTGAAGCAGCTGCTTTCTCTAGGGCTTACTGCTGTCCTGGTGTGGGTTTCCCCTTTCCTCCCCCCCTGGAGTGGTCCTGCACAGAGTGAGCGTGCAGGGATGTGAGCCCCCTCCCATGTGTCTGATGACAGCTTCCCTGCCACTCTCACTGGGATGCCGGCCTGGAAAGTAGACAGGGGCAGGCATAATCCTCCCCATTTCACAGATTCAGACACCAGGGCACACAGAGGTTCAGCTTTCCTTGGCATCTTGGTTGTGGCTCATTTCTCTACTAGGCTTTCAGACTCTGCTTCTCCTGTTCACATGGCACTGCCATGCCACCCTCTTTGGCTTTATTGCTGCTTAAGGGCAAGAAAGAAGAGACTCCCTTCTCTTCTGTAGTTGATAATTCTTCAGCTGGCCTGGCACTTCACAGGCCTCCTTCTCTGCAGCACCCCCAACCTGGGCCTCAACTATTCTTTTATGGCCAGCTCTGGTCTCTGACTAGTAATGGGTCTACTGTCGCCTTCGTGTCCCTTCCCTGGACTGGGCTGGGCAGAGCCAGGGGGCCTGATGATTAGGTGGAGGGAGGGCAAAGCTGACCCCATCTCCCCGGGCCACACATCCTGAAGCAAGAGGGTAGGAGGCCCCTGCCCAAAGCTGTCCTATCCCAGGCCCAGATTGTGAACACGGAGACGGGGACACTGTTGGAGCTGAACACTCCCGGAGAGCTGTACATCCGAGGGTACTGCGTCATGCTAGGCTACTGGGATGAGCCTCAGAAGACGGAGGAGGCAGTCAGTCATGACAAGTGGTATCGCACAGGGTGAGAAGACAGGCTCCGGTTGCTGAGAGGCTGGGGGTCCTGAGGGTGAGCAGGGAACATTAGACTAGTGCAGGGAGGGCATGGGCACCAAAATGCCCCTCACATCCTGGAGACTTAATTTCTAAAATGTGTACAATAGGGGTAATCATCGGTAGCATGGAGGCAAGCTACTAGTACAGTGCACCACACCAGCATCTGCAAAATCTGAGCCCAGATCCAGTCACTCATTCATTAGCCCAGCAAATTCTTAATACACGCCTCCTATGCACCAGCATTGTTCTAGACGCTGGTGAGCAACGGAGAGTAAGATCAGGATTCTGCTTTTACTGTCCACGCCTCTGGTGGAGGAAGACAGATAATTTCAGACATCGATAAATACCACCAAGAAAATAAAATAGGGTTATAGGAGAGAAAGTGGTGTGGGGGGGAGGTTAGCTTCCCTTAAATTGGGTGGTCAAGGCTGGCCAGTTAGTTCTCAGGTGGTTAGAGTGCAGTGTTATAACACCAAGGTCAAGAGTTCAGATCCCTGTACTGGCCAGCCACCAAAAAAAATAAAATAAAATAAAATAAATTGGGTGGTTAGAGAAGACTTTGGGAATTATTTAAGCTAAGACCCGAATGATGAAAAGCATATGTTTAGAGAGAGAGAGAGAGAATATGTCATAGGTATTGGTTTATTTGTTTGTCTTCCCCACTAGACTATAAGTTCTAAGGAGCGTGTCATGTTCCTGCTGTGTCTCCCAAGCCTAGAGCAGTGGAAGACACACATAGGTGCTCGATAAATGCTTGATGAGTAAGTGAACGAGCCAGCCGGGTGAAGCAGAGGTGAGAGGCCATTCCTGGGCTTTCCTTACAGAGACATTGCCACCATGGACAAGCAGGGCTTCTGTAAGATCGTGGGCCGCTCCAAGGATATGATCATCCGGGGTGGTGAGAACATCTACCCTGCAGAGCTCGAGGACTTCTTTCACAAACACCCGCAGGTGCAGGAAGTACAGGTGAGGTGCCCAGCCCAGGTGAGCCCAGGAGCAGAAAACATGCATGAAGACAGTGATGTCTAATATTTGTCTCTGACCCTGGAAGGTGGTGGGAGTGAAGGATGACCGGATGGGGGAGGAAATTTGTGCCTGCATCCGGCTGAAGGATGGGGAGAAGACCACAGCAGAGGAGATCAAAGCTTTCTGCAAAGGGAAGGTGGGAGTCTCAGCCCACCCCAAGCTGATGGTGCTCGGTTCTCCACCCCTCTCCCTGCAATTCAGCTACGGCCGGGGGTTGCTCTTCCCTTGATGAACCTGGCCACCCGCTCTGCCCAGCAAAGCCCTCTGTCCCCTACCCCCAACCCTGTGACCTTGCCCAGCCTCATGTTTTACCTGCCTCTGGTCTGCAGATCTCCCACTTCAAGATTCCCCGCTACATCGTGTTTGTCACAGACTACCCCCTCACCGTCTCAGGAAAGGTGTGTAAGGTGGAGGAAGCTGGGGAGGGCAGGGCAGCCTAGGGTTTGAGGGCCCAGGTACAGAAGCCAGGGGCCCCCTTCTATGCTCCCCCAGCAATGAAGCCTGCGAAACCCCTCAGTCCCAGGCAAACCAAGATGGTTGGTCAACCCAGTTGGTAGAGGCCCCAAGCCTGGCTCTTACTCCTTTGTCTTTCCTCTAGGTCCAGAAATTCAAACTTCGAGAGCAGATGGAACAACATCTAAATCTGTGAATGAAAGGGGCCCAGGCCCCACTCCTGCTCCTCCGCCATACCCCCCTTGTCTGTCTTTGTGATTTGGCATAAAGAGCTTCTCTGTTTTCTTTGGCTGGTCTCTTGCTGGTGTGCTTTCTTGGCAGCTATTAAAGGATGGAGAAAGGAAGAGACTGAAGGGAAATGAGCACTTTCAGACCTCCTAGGCCTTGTCAATGATGGTGCTAAGCTCTTTGATGTCTAAATTTAACTCGCACCCCATCTCTCTTTTAAAGATGACTGGTAAGGGGATCTTAACCCTTGACTTAGTGTTGTCAGCACCACGCTCTCCCGAGTGAGCCATGGGCCATCCCTTTGTACCCCATCTCTTTGCGATACCAACCCAATTTGTTTTTTTAGGCTATACTCACTTATAATTCTTTTTTACATTGTTGCTAGATTAGCCCAGCAAGAAGTTTTTTTGTTTTGTAACAGCTCTATTAAGATATAATTCACATATCATCCAGTTCACACATTTATTTTGTTTTTTTTAGGTGGCTGGCCAGTATGGGGATCCAAACCCTTGACCTTGGTGTTATCAACACTGCACTCTAACCAACTGAACTAATTGGCCGGCCTTTTAAAAATAATGTACAATTCAATGGCTTTTGGTATATTCACAGATGTGCAACCATCACCAATTTTAAACACTGTCATCACCTCAAAAAAAAAAAAAACCCCTTTCCCTTTATCAGCTCCTATTCCTTTATTCCCTCATCCTCCCAACCAACCCAATCTTTATTTTTTATTTTTTTGATGGATGAACCTGGGGCTTCCCTGATGGGCAGGGCCAGATAAAAGCAGGCTGTAGCTTGACCTAAGAAATAAAAAACAGCTGGGTTCCAAAAGGAACACAGGTTCCCAGTTCTTGGAGACAGAAACTTTCCTCCTGCCTGCAACCCTTACCTGCCAGTATGCCTGCCAGGAGGAGCAGCCCCTCTTTTTTAAATTTTTTTATTGAATCATAATTGGTTATACATATTTTGGGGATTCAATGTTGACATATGTTGATCAAATCAATATTACTAGTATGTATGTTGTTACAAATTGTACTTATTATTATTTTTTTTTTTTAAAGATGACCGGTAAGAGGATCTTACCCCTTGACTTGGTGTTATCAGCACCGTGCTCTCCCAAGTGAGCCATGGGCTGGCCCCTAAATTGTACTTATTCTTTATGCCCCTTGTGCAATCTCTCCCTATTCCCCTCTCCCTACCCTCTCCCACCGCAGATAACCTTAGATTTCTTCTCTCCCTCTGAAAGAGTAATGGTTACTCTGTTGATTTGTTGCCCCTTTTTTCTTTTTAAGAAATGAACATATGTTCAGGATACTCTAAGTGCCAGGCATTATGCTTAGGTGCTTTCACATTCATTTTCTCTTGAAATCTTCCCAACAACCCTAACCAAGTAGGTGCTGGCTGTACTTCACAAATGATGAAACAGAAACTTGGAGAGGTTCAGGGTCTTGTCCAAGGTCACATATCTAGGATTAGAACACAGCCATCTGTGAAGCAGATTCACTGTGCACTGGTTACCAACTTGTCCGAGACCGTTGAGGCAGAACACCCACACACAAAAAGTTACGTGAAGTGGGTTTATTACTTACAGCTAGGCAGCAAGGAGGAAGCCTAGGATTCATTGCAAGCAGGTTCCCCAGGTCTCAGAAAAGCTGCCCGGGCAGATGGAGTCTCATCTGCACATGCCCCACTTGCACTGTAGCTGAGGGACCCCGGAAACCAGACTGCGCTTGAGTTTTATACCCTGGGGCCACGTGACCTGTAGGGATAAAGCATTGTAGGACATCCTGTTTCTAGGAAGGGCTGGAACAGAGCCCAGCTGTTCCGGCCAGTCCCCCCTTATCTCAGGACTGCACTCTCAGCACATTCTACAGTTATTCTTGAGAACTACAAGCTAGAAAGAGAACCGGGTAGGCCCAAAGCAACAAGGAGAACTGTCCTTCACTCTCCGACTCCAAAGCCCATGATTTTTCCACTCCATGGGATAGTTCAGGTGCCTGCTTTTCCAGCTGTTTACCTGAATGCTGTCACTCCCACATACACAGTCTCTGACTCTCCCCCCAGCAAGTACAGCCCCAGGTGCCCAGGTTGGCCTGACCGGGGAGATGACAGCCATGCCGATTCTCTCTGGGTTTTTCTGTCCCTTCTAGATCCAGCCCAAGTGCCCTCTCTCCTGGCCCACTGGCTCCCATGGCTCTCAGACCGCCTTCACAGCACTGAGCAAACTGGCCTATTGTCCAGCGGGCGTTGAACTGTGTTGCCTGTCATGGCTTGTTGGTTTTCTAATCTGTCAGACTGACCTGGTCTTATGCAGTTGGATGTCTCCAGCGCCCAGCTCGGGGGAGCCAGGCACATAAACGTGAAGGAAACGACTGCATGAACTAAGAGCCCCTGGACGAGTCAAGGACCTCGTCCTGCAGGCCGTCCCACGTCCTTGGGAAAGGACGGACGGGCAGCTGCGGTGAGCGCCTCGATGCCCAGCAGGTGGCGCCGCAGACCCGGGGCGCGGGCCCTGTAGGCGCGAGGTCGGGCGCGGCGCGCGGTCACAGCCCCTCTTCCTTCCGCCGGGGCGGCTAGC
>NW_007726744.1:69491-96521 GCF_000696425.1 Galeopterus variegatus
GTCGGGCGCCATGGCTGTCCCTGGGGCCCGGGCCCGCGGCTGGGCGGCAGCGGCCAAGGCGGCCCAGAGGCGCCCCCGTGTGGAGGACGCGGGAGCACCCCCGAGTCCCGAGCTGGCGAGTCGGCGCGCGGCCCTTTACGTGCACGTGAGTGTGGGGGAGGGGAGGAAGCCCGCGGTGGGCAGCCGTGGCTTTGGGGGTCCAAAATCCAAGGGGCTGCTTGCTGTCTTTCCCCGCCCCTAGATGAGGACCAGGTGTCCTGGTAGGGGAAGGTCTTGGTCCGGAGACCTGAAGTCTCGTACTCACCAGCTCGTGACCTTGACCAAGTGATTTCCCGTCTGAGCCTCAGTTTTCTTACATTGAAGAAGGCATAATAATCCCAGTGCGACCTGCCTTGAGGGGTTGCGTGGCTCAGATGTCGTAGCCATGGTGGACGGATTCGGAATGGGGACGGGGATATGTGCGGCTGAATCCTGGAAGTGGTGAAGGTCCCTCACGCCGCGCATACCCTCCCGCCCCCAGTGGCCGTACTGCGAGAAGCGCTGCAGTTACTGCAACTTCAACAAGTACATCCCCCGCGGCGTGCAGGAGGCCGCTATGCGGAACTGTCTGGTGACTGAGGCTCAGACGCTGCTGCAGCTCAGCGGGGTGCGGCGGTGGGTACTGGGGGCTGTAGGCAGGGTGTTGGGAATTATTTGGGGGAGTGGACAGGACAGGTGCAGGCATCCCAGAGGGCTCTCCCAGGTCTCATTCTCTCCATTGTCTTCTCTCAGGGTGGAGTCTGTGTTCTTTGGTGGGGGGACCCCCAGTCTGGCCAGTCCCCATACAGTGGCTGCTGTCCTGGAGGCGGTGGCCCGGACAGCCCACCTGCCTGCAGACTCGGAAGTCACACTGGAGGCTAATCCCACTTCAGCCTCAGGCTCCAGGCTGGCAGCATTCGGCGCAGCGGGGGTGAACAGGTTGTCCATTGGCCTCCAGGTAACCCGTTACACCCACCCCATCCCAGTGCACCCAGACCTTCGGTGCCCTCTCTTCTCTGGTCACATTAATTCATTGGGCAAACATTTATTGAGCTCTTTCTTTTTTTTTTTTTCCTTTTTGCCGTGTCCGGTAACGGATCACAACCCTCAGTGTCGCGCCCGTACCGGACCTGACCGGCAACGGCAACGGGATCGCAACCCTCGGTGTCGCGCCCGCACCTCGCTCAGCCAGTGAGCCGGAACCGGTCTGTATGTGGGATCCGAACCCTCGGCGGGAGCGCCGCCTCGCTCCCAAGCGGCGCACTATAGCAGTGCGCCACCGGGCCGGCCCTATTGAGCTCTTTCTTAGTGCCAAGGCCCGATACACAGTAGGCCCTGTGGTGACACTTTTGTAACGACTTAATTTTCTGCTGCTGTACTAGACCGTAAGCTCCATGAGGCAGGGATCAGACGTGCCTTTTTGTATTCCAAGTACCCACCATAGTGCCTGGTACACAGTAGGTGCTCAAAAAAGATTTGTTACATGATTGGAGACACAGGGAGTGGCAGACACATAGATCATTGCAGCACGGTAAATGCTGCCTATAAAGGGGGTCTCTGTGAAAGGCTTTCTGAGTACATCCTGAAGGGCAACTCAGTCCAATGAAATCACAAAAGCCTTCCTGGAGGAGGAGATGTTTTAATGAGGAGGAGGAGTTCACCAGGTGACAGGGTGTGGGAGGAAAAGACACAGGATATGGAAGAGCTTTGCATGTTTGGGGGAGCTTTGAGTTATTCCTTGTGACTAGAGAGGTAGGAGAAAAGGCTGCAAGGAAGGACCCATATGTCTGTTCAGCACCGACTAAGGAGTTTGGGTTTTCTTCTAGTATTGATAGGGGAGCCACTGAAGGTTTTTAAGTAGGGAGAACCCTATTCCTCTCAGGTTGACCTCTGTTATTTTTCTTACTTTTTTTTTTTTTTTTTGGAGACTGGCCAGTACAGGACTCCAACCCTGAATTGATATTTCCATATCCAGTATTGCCCTGCCTTCCAATACATGTATCACTTATCATAGGGTTTAGGGTCATGGGCTTTGTCCTGATGGGATATACGGAAAAGGACACATTATTTCTGGGTTATTCTTGTCCAGGATGCATATCCTGAATCTGTGAGGAAACATCAGGAAAACCTAAATTAAAAGACTTTATTATTATTATTGTGATAAGAACAATAGCATGAAATCTACCCTCTTAAATTTTTACATGTACAGTATAGTATTATTGACTACAAGCACAGTGTTGTACAGCTGATCTCTAGAACTTATTCATTAACAGACATTTTTATCTTTTTTTTTTTTTTTTCGTGACCAGCAACAGATCACAACCCTCAGTGTCGNGATCGCAACCCTCGGCGTTGCTCCTGCCCCTCGCTTAGCCAGTGAGCGGCCGGTCTGTATGTGGGATCCGAACCCTCGGCGGGAGCGCTGCCGCGCTTCCCAAGCGGGGCACTATAGCAGTGCGCCACCGGGCCAGCCCTCATTAAAAGACATTTTTAAAACTGGCATGTACTCTTCAAAAATGTCAGTGTCATGAAAGACAAAGAAAGGCTGAGAATCTAGAGTGGATTGAAGGAGACAAGAGAGACTATGGCAGCTGAATGCAGTGTGGCCCCTGATTGGGGTTTTTTTTTGTTTGTTTTTTGTTTTTTTCCTTTTTGTCTTTTTTCGTGTCCGGCAACGGATCGCAACCCTCAGTGTCGCGCCCGTACCGGACCTGACCGGCAACGGGACCGCAACCCTCGGTGTCGCGCCGGCACCTCGCTCAGCCAGTGAGTGGGAACCGGTCTGTATGTGGGATCCGAACCCTCTGCGGGAGCGTGCCGCCTCGCTCCCAAGCGGCGCACTGTAGCAGTGCGCCACCGGGCTGGCCCCTGATTGGGGTTTAAAGTGGAAATTACCACAGTAGTCATTGTTGGGAGCCTCGCTCCCAAGCGGCGCACTGTAGCAGTGCACCACCGGGCTGGCCCCTGATTGGGGTTTAAAGTGGAAATTACCACAGTAGTCATTGTTGGGACAAGTGGCCACATTTGAATATAACTATGTATTAGATAATGATATTGTATCAATTCTATCAGTGTTACATTTCCTGAGCCTTATAATTAGGTTGTGTTGTAAGAGAATGTCCTGTTCATAGGACATACACACTTAAGTATGTAGGGGTTAAGGGCTTATCTGTTAACTGCTGTTCAGAACTGTAACCACTAGCCACATGCTAGTGAGCACTTTAAATGTGGTTAACTAACTTAAATTTAAATAGCCACATGTGGCTAGTACCTACCACATTGGAAAGTGCGGATAAAGAACATTTCCATCATCATGGAAAGTTATTTTGGACGGTGCTGGTCTGTAACTTACTCTCAAATGATTCAATAAAATAACAGTAACATACATGTATATTTAGAGAGACAATGTGGCCAGATATTGTTGGTGGATCTATATGAGGGTGTTTATTATGCTTTTCTTTCAACTTTTCTATAGGTTTGAATTGTTCCAAAATAGAAGGTAAAAGTAAAAAAAGACTGTTGGCTTTGGAGGCAATCCTAAATTCTAGGTCTGACTTTGCAGTTGTATGACCATAGGTGACTTACTTAACATCTGTGAATCTCTGTTTTTCTCATCTGTAAAATGGAGCTAACATTGGAGGGTTACAAGGATTAAATTAAACACCGTGTAAAACTGCGTGGCACATAGTGACCCTTCAGTGAATAGTAGCTCTTGGTACTTGCTGGACCGTCACACTCCCACCTTCCCGCTCCCTGCCGTATGCTGCGTTTTCCCGGTATCTGTGTCTCCAATAAGGTGGAACATTTCTGTCTCCCTCTGAGCTGTATGCTTACACTCAACCCTATCTCTGCAGTCCCTAGATGACAGTGAGCTCCAGCTGCTGGGACGGACACACTCGGCTAATGATGCTCTGCGGACCCTGGCAGAGGCCCGGCGCCTCTTCCCTGGGCGCGTGTCTGTGGACCTGATGCTGGGACTGCCGGCACAGAGGGTGGGACCGTGGATCGGGCAGCTGCAGGAACTGCTGCACCACTGTGACGACCACCTCTCCCTTTACCAGCTGTCCCTGGAACGGGGCACCACACTCTTCACCCAGGTGCGGCAGGGTGCTCTTCCTGCCCCTGACCCGGAGCTCGCTGCTGAGATGTACCAAAAGGGTCGGGCAGTCCTTCGGGAGGCTGGCTTCCGCCAGTATGAGGTTTCCAACTTTGCCCGGAATGTAAGTCCTGGGGCAGATGGCTGGAGGTGGGGAATGTGCAGACTGAGGTGTGACCAGGGAATCATGGCCCACTGCTGAGAAGCGTCCCTGCTGGGTGCTCTCAGGCCTGAGATGGTGGGACGTTCGAACCAGGTGCCCCTTACCAGGTGAGCAGAAACAGGGCTCACCCTCTTCACTCTCTACTGACTCTTCCCTCCCTCCCCACAGGGGGCACTGAGTACCCACAATTGGACTTATTGGCAGTGCGGTCAGTACCTTGGTGTTGGGCCTGGTGAGTCCCCTGTGAACTACAGAAGGAATGAATGAGTGAGGAGAGGAAAGTCAGAGCTGCATGAACTTGGGCCACTTATTTAACCTCATCAAGGCTTTATTTTTTCATATGTAAAGTGCAGCAGAAATAAAACCTGCAGTAGTAGTCTGTCCTCTGCAGGGGATATGTTCCAAGACCCCTAGTGGGTGCCTGAAACCTCGGGTAGTACCAAACCCTAAACATACTGTTTTTTCCTACACATACATATCTATAACAAAATTTAATTTATAAATTAGGCACAGTAAGAGATTAACAATAACATAATAAAATTGAACAATTATAATACTGTACTATAATAAAAGTTATTTGTATGTGGTCCGTCTCTCTCAAAATGTACTGTACTCTCCTATCTTTGGACCGTAGTTGAACACAGGTAACTGAAACCCCAGAAAGCAAAACCACAGATAAACGGGGACTACTGTACCTAGTAGAAGTTGAGTATGTATTTTAAGGTGCTTGATATAGTGCCTGGCACTGTGGTTCTCAGTCCTTAGCATGTATTAGAATCCTCTAGAGGACTTGTTAAAACTCAGACTACTGGGCCCTACCTACAGATTTTCTGATTGGACAGGGCTGGAGTAGGGCCCAAGAATTTATATTTCCAGCATGTTAGATGGTGTTGGTCCGAGGACCACACTTTGAGAACTACTAATTTAAATCTGGTAAGCACACAGTGTTAGCTGCTTAATTAATATGGGTGGTTGTTGATGTTGTCAGGGGCCCATGGGCGATTTATGCTCCAGGGAACAGGGAGCCACACCCGGGAAGCTCGGATCCAGACACTGGAGCCTGACAACTGGATGAAGGAGGTCATGCTCTCTGGTCACGGCACCCGGAAGCGCGTCCCTCTGGGCAAGCTGGAGCTGTGAGCATCCAAGGGCTTCCCCCGCACCTCCAGAACCACCTCCACGTGTACATCTTCATTTCCCACCTTCTCATCCTCCCACCCTGCCCCATACTGCATGGTCCCCATGAGCCCCCCATAAACACATTCTAGCCTGGGGTTTGAAGAATGGGAGAGGCACGGGTCTCCCCTCCAAGACCCCTCAATGATTTTTCTTTCAGGCTAGAGGAAGTTTTGGCCATGGGGCTACGTACCGATGTGGGGATCACTCACCAGGTAAGGGGTCAGAGGGTTCTGTACACCAATTCCCTCCCCCTAAGTCTTGCAGAATCAATCTCCCCAGCGCCACCACCACCTATAAACACACACACATATATCCCCCCTCATTCCTCTGAGGTTGACAGCTGGAGGTTGGTCCTCGGTCGGTCGACTGAGGCCTGGTGGGCAGAAGCAGTGGGCAGTGTGGTCCAATGGTAAGAACCCTAGACTAGGGCTGCAGAGACCGAGGTTCTAGTCCCCATTCTGCTGCAACCTTGGACACAAATCCTTCCACCACTGTGAACTTCAGTTTTCTCAGCTACATGAGGGACTAGACTAGATAAAGTGTTTCCAAACATTTTTAAGCAGCACTGGAACCTCAGATAGGAAGCCTGGTAGATAACGATCAATGAAACTCAGAGCTGCCCTGGATGAAGTCAGGGCCACAAGCTCTGGCTGGAGCTGGCCATACCCTGACTGTCAGAGGGGGAGAGAGGAGAGGAGTAGAGGGAGACCTGGCTTGGCTGGGAGCTGGGTTTCAGCCTGAATGTGCAGGAGGAGTGAAGGTGCCCACTCCACTGCTGGCCCTTTGACCTGGTCATGCTGTGTATGAGCGTCAGCTGCTGAGATCCCCATGCTGGACCGGACCCTCCCTCACCCCTCGTGGCACCCCGGCTGGCTCCCCACTTCTGACCCTCTGGTTTCCCCAGCATTGGCAGCAGTTTGAGCCCCAGCTGACCTTGAACGATGTGTTTGGAGCAAGCGAGGAGGTGAAGTTGCTACTAGAGCAGGGCCTATTGCTGCTGGATGACAGGTGTGTTGGGGCTGGTGGGCAGATGGGGTTTAGAGGTCCAGGAGAGCCTTGATTCCAGATCCACAGACCTGGAAGAACTGAGAAAGACTGGCAAGGAGGGGTCTGTGGGTGCCCGGGACTTGGCACTGGTGGGGGTGGGATTGAAATTGGTAAGATGAATCTTAACTGGAGCTACCTGGAGGAAACTAAGTGCTTTAACAAAATAGAAGAATTCTTCAACTGGAGAAATTGCAGACACTTTGACTGCCTTGGGGATGTGGAGGTAATTTAGGTCACAGATTGGAAAGGAATGTATAGTGTTCTTTACGTCACACCACGTATACGGCTAGTTATTCCTAGGGCTGACCCTGCTGCTGTAAGATTATTGATGGCTTTTGGGGAACCAATGGGAAACAGACTCCACTTTCCTGCACTGTATTACAGAGCCCCACAGAGGGCAGGATTCACAGAGTCTGCTGCTGTTCTCTAAGATCAGAGGCTCGAATAAGATTGTCTTTTTCTTAGGTTACATCTCACTCCAGTAAATTCTGTAAAACAAAGAGCTTGCATTTCTCAGATATTTTCTAGATAATAACCTGTGCCTGATATCACTAAAAGCCCAGAGGCAGAGGTTTCATGACACAAATTCTCATTAGATGGAAGAGTTTTCTGATTCGAGTATTTATGTAAGAGCATTCTTGTACAAGAGCTTGCAGTTATTTATTTGAACAGTTATTATAAAATAAATATTTTGAAATAGAGATTTTAAGAAAAGAGAAATTGGTAAGATGAAGCCATCAGGGCTGGCTGGTTAGCTCAGTTGGTTAGAGCGTGGTCTTGTAACACTAAGGTCAAGGGTTCTGTTCCGGGTTACCCAACCAGCCACATGGAGGGGGAAAAAAAAAAAAGTCATCACGTCCAGGTCTTTTGGTTTTACAGGGGTCTCCGGTGTTCCTGGGAGGGTCTGGCTGTGCTGGACTCTCTGTTGCTGACCCTCCTGCCTCGACTTCAAGAGGCCTGGCAGCAGGGAACTCCCTCCCCTGTGCCAGGAGGATGACCAGATGTTCCTGTATCCCAGGGCAATGCCAGGTGGGCTTTGAGGGCTGGGCCAGCACTGCAGACATCTCTGCTGGTGGATGCTGTCTCTGCTCCGGGTGGTCATTGCCCGGCCCTGGCATCGCCAGGGGAATGGTGGCAGTGAGGTGAATGGGAGTACATTTCTGGTCTGGGAACTGGCCTCCCATCCAGCATCTCAGGATTCAGACCAGCGTGTGCTCTGTGGCTGGGATTGCTCACCATGCACATGAGCTACTGTTTGCCTTTTTTGGTACCAATTTAGGAACGGTGTTTGGAAGGGAATCACCTCCCCAAGAGAAGCCTTCCTCACTCTGCAGTGAGGTCCTGAGACAGCTGTATGAGTCAGGAAAACCAAATCCCCTCTAGGTTTTAAGCAGGAAGGGATTTAATATAGGAATGAGATATTTACAAAACCATTGAAAGGGGTGACAGAGTGAAAGTTGGAGAAAGCCACCACCAACTCTCAGGAAATCAGAAAGTTGCGGAGGCACAGGAAACTCCTGCTGCCAGCAGCACAAAAGCAGATGATTTACAGGAAAATGCCCAGAAGATGCTGCAAAACCTTGCTTGCTGTTTTGCCAAAGTCCACAAGTCTGTGCACCACTGCTAGAGGAGTGATGGTTTCTGCTAGTGCCTCTCAGTGCACCCTAATGCAGATCCCAGCTGCCAGGAGATTCTGAGCAATATAGTTCTCAGGCTTCCAGCCTCTGCAATACAGGAGAGAACACAGAAAGACTGATGAACGCTGGTGGAGCTACGTCTGTACCCAGCACAGCGGCCTGCTGGACTCTGAGAACAGTGAGAAAGACAGAGCAAGCTTCGCCCCTTCTCTTCTGGCAATCAGGATATGTTTGGGGTGGCAGGAGCCACACAGACTTTCCTGAGTTCCTTCTACCTGTGAGTGAGGTGGGTGGAGCTAACCAGGGAATGGGGAGGGGAGAAGAATTCAGGAAAGACCCAGAGCATTTGTATTTCCCCTTTGTCCTTTTATCTGCAGAAATGGTCACATGGTTCTATTTAAATAGCCTAATAAACCCATCTGGAGCTTTCCTCGACTGTGGCCCTCTCCTTTGTCCAGCTCCTTTTTTGAGTATAGTATCCTGATTTGGGGACTAGAAGCTTAATCTAGGGCTGAGAATCCTTCCCCCACTCTCCACATTCATTTTGAAAGATTTTAAACCTATAGGAAAGTTGGAAGAATAGTTCAATGTAAACCATTCTCCTACATCCTTCATCTGCGGTGTATCCATAAAGTCTGGAAATAGGCAAATACCCATAATGTCATCAAGGCCATCTTCAGCCTAGGAAAAAAATAGTGTTTCCAAACTTTGTGGTCACCCTATAAATTCATTAATTGTTAATTTTTGGCTACACTTCATCTTTAGATAGGTAGGTAGGTAATGTGTGTGTGTTTGCTGAGTCATTTGAAAGTTGCAGACATCAAACATTTCGGCTTGTTATCTCCTAGAAGAAAGAACATATTTTTATATAGCCACAATACTGTTATCAACCTAAGGTAATTAACATTAATGCCGTAATATGCCAGCCATTTTCAAATTTCCCCAAATGTCTCCAAAACATCTTAAAACTCTTTGGCTTTTTGGAAGGGACACAGATTCCAGTGAAGTTTTATGCTTTACTTTTGGTTACCATGTCTCTCTAGTCTTTTTAAAAACAGACCTCTTCTTTTTTGTTTGCTTTGGAACAATGACACTGAATTTTTCAGAGTCAAGGCCACTTATTTTGTAGAATATTCCACATTCTGTGTGTATCTGATTGTTTCCTAATGATTGGATTCAGGATAAATATTTTTTTGCAATACCACGTAGATGTATACCTCAGGGTACATACATAATGCCAGTCAGCTCATTATCAGTAATGCTAATTTTGATCACTTGGTTAAGGGTGTGGATGCTCAATCTCTCCATAGTACAGCTACGTTTTTTCCTTGAAATTAAGTAGGTTATCACCTGTGGTATGATACCTTGACACCAAGTAAAATGTCCCGTTTCCCATCAATCATTTGCCCAATGTTTTCCACAGCCGCCAGTGATCTTTGCCCAAATCAATTTTTCAACTGAGGTTTGCAAAATGTCAGTTTCTTTCTTTTTTTTTTTTTTTGGCCAGTAAGGGGATCGCAACCCTTGGCACGGTGTGGTCAGCACCACGCTCAGCCAGTGAGCGCACCGGCCATCCCTATATAGGATCCGAACCTGCGGCCATGGCGCTACCAGTGCTGCACTCTCCCGAGTGAGCCACAGGGCCAGCCCCAAAATGTCAATTTCTGACTATCTTTCTGTATTCATTAACCGGCATTTATCCATAAAAAAAGGGCTTTGCCTCTTCTTGAAGAGCTGATACTCTTAATCTAGAAATTGTATGAAGAGAGAGTGTGTGTGTGGTGTTTGAGAGAGAGGAAGCATCTCCCTAGGAAGAGGCCACATAACTTTCATACCTTGTTATGTCAAGGGGTACCATGATGCCAAAAGTAATTTAATACTGCTGTAAATCATGGCATGCTAAGCTCACCCTACTGCTTGGTAACTAACAACGGGGTTCCCCCCACCTTTCAGGGGTGAGCACGTGCATGTCCTATGTGCCCAGTGGGTGCGAATATCAGTCCTTCCTTGACCCTGTGGTAACGTGATAAGAGTTACTACCTCTCCTTTATTCATGAAATATTTAGCAAGCACGGATGGTGTACCAGGCACTGCGCCGGGCGTGCAGAGAGCAATAAGACCTGTCCCAGCCCTTGACGAACTCACCGCCATGTCAATGGATGGGTAAAAAGATAAATTCCAGAGTCATCAGTCAAGGTGTGTGTGTATGCAGGCTGTGGAAGCCTGGAGTGCGTTTGATTCAGAGGGGCTGGGGGAACTCACCTCCATGTCAATGGATGGGTAAAAAGATAAATTCCAGAGTCATCACTCAAGGTGTGTGTGTATGCAGGCTGTGGAAGCCTGGAGTGCGTTTGATTCAGAGGGGCTGGGAGCAGGAAAGCAGGGATGTATTTTTCTCCCCACCCCCCCTTTGCCCTTGGTGCCCTGGAAAGCCTGGCCCTGGGGCAGTTTGCCGGGTGACTTATGCTGCCCAGGGGAGCCTCTTCTGAGCCTTCCCCTGATCTTGATATTCAAGAAGTGAGCACAGGGCCGAAGCAGGTATGCCATCAGATAATCTGGGCCCACTCAGGTTTCTCCCAGGTGCCAGGGCTCGTGCCACCTGAGATGTCCAGGCCCTCCCTGCAGGGCACCTCACGAGGCCTGTGCAGAGGAGCTGGATGGCCAAGAGGGTGTAACGGAGATCACATTTCGGGACTCAGCCTGGTCCCACCCTCACCAGATGAATCAGAATCTCCAGGAGGTGGAGCCCAGGAATCTAGTTTTTAAATGCTTCCTAAATGGCTCTCAGGATCAGTCCTGGTTGGGAAACCCTGACTGCTGTCATCTGCCTTCCATCCCGAGAGGTTGGAAAGAGGGGGACATGGCTACTTCCAGACACTTTCAGTGGGAATGGGGTCCTTCCCTCCGCATCCCAGCCCTTCCATGGCTCATCCATCTGAAGGGTTCTCCTCCTCCATCCTGGGACTTTGTCCTCTTTTCACTTGCCCTGCATGGACATAAGTAAAAGGGCTGAACTTTGGTAATGAGATGATGAGAGCAGGTGGGGACGTGTGGTACATGAGAATGTGTCGTTAGAGCTTAAAGGCCCAAACCTTCTGCATGCGACAAGAGCGCAGATGATTTTAACGCCCTGTAATTGAGCCACCTTTCCCCTCTCCCAGGTCGTGTGAAGCAGGCAGGGCAGCTACTTTAACATTCATCTTACAGATGGGGACATTCAAAGAGGTTCTCTAACTTGACTCAAGTCCTCTAAGGAGTAAGTAGCAGAGCTGGCATAACACTTCTGGACATCCAGAACTTTCTTTTAGATCCAGAACTTTCTGTTCCATCACTGTCTTGTACTTACTGTGGGTCCAGGCCAATTGGCCTGCCTCTTAAAGTAGGCTAAATCCTGGCATCTGCCTCAGGCTTGAAGCTGCCCTCTCTGCCTGGTGCTGGGCGACTTGGACTCAGTGTCCACGTTTTCTGTCCCTGAGAGGCTCCAGCGACGAGAACCCACGTCACCCAGGCCCCACCTCCATGAGACCATCCACTTCCCAGGATAGAACTGCATTCTCCTCCCACCCCATTCTGCAAAGAAAAGAACTTTAAATAATAGGATGAAATAACTTGTGTGGTAGATTATAGTATTATTCAAAATGTTTGCTCCTCCTCTTTGTAGTGCCCCTCCCTGAGGGCCTATGGAAGGATTTTAGATCCCTGCCTTATTGCACCTAGGGACGACCATGAATCTTGCCCAGCACAGGTGATAGGCAGTGGGTGGTACGCTGTCTCATCCCTCTGTCATGTTGGCCTGCAGTGTTCACATAGAGACTATTTTGTCAGCCTGGGTCCCAGAGTAAATAAGTTGTTGGGCAGAGGAACAGCTAGCCAACCACAATAGACATGAACAGGAGAGAGAAATTAACATTTCCCGTTGTGAACCAGTATGTTTCCGGGGGTTCTTAGCAGCTGGCTGGTACAAGGTTGGAAACTTGGACCTTGGTATCATCAATGGCATGTTCTAACTAAGCTCACCTGCTGGCCTGTTTTGGATTGCTTGTTACTGCAGCATAATTGATACTAAACTGACAGATACAAGTTGTAATCACATCATCTGAAGATTAACCACTTATGATTCTGGTGGGTATCTTAGCAGAAATTCTTATATGCAAATGCACATACTTAGACAATGTTATAAAAGTGAGGTAATATGCATCTTGCTTTGGATGCATCTTGCTTCTTGTTTTATCTAATATGTGGTGGGCATCTTTCCATATCAAATTTATACCTGTATCCTGTTTTTTAGGGTGGCTTCACAGTATACCACTGCCTGGTTATGCCAAAAAATTTAGTTTTTCAATGCCTTTTTGATGAAACTGAAGGTTTAATTTTGAGTATTATAAACTCCATGGTGAACATCTTATGTTAACATTTTTATGCACTGGTTTTATCATTTCCTTAGGTTTAGGATAAATCTCAAGAAGTGGAATTGCTGACTGAGGCTATGCACAACTTCGTTTGGATACACAATGCCAAACTACCCTCCAGGAAGTCTGTCCAGTTCACACTCTTGCCAGCTGGGTAGTGCTCATTTCTCTATAATCTCATTAATAGCAAGCATGGTCAATTTTTCTAAATAATTCCACAAGAGTCTAGTGAGATAAGTTCTATTATTATCATGCCTCTGTCCAGTTCACACTCTTGCCAGCTGGGTAGTGCTCATTTCTCTATAATCTCATTAATAGCAAGCACGGTCAATTTTTCTAAATAATTCCACAAGAGTCTAGTGAGATAAGTTCTATTATTATCATGCCCATTTTACAGAAGAAACAGGCTCAGAAAAATTAATCAATTGCCCAAGGTTGCATATCTAAGAAGGGGCGGGCTGGCACTCAAGCTGAGTTCTCTGGGGCTCTAAAACACATGCTTGTACCAGTAATACATGAATACATTCCGATTGTAAAAAGCAATATAAATAAATGCAAGCAACACCATAGCATAGAAAGTAAAGTGTGAAAGTCCCCTTTATACTTTCCACAGAGGTTTGGTGTGTGTTTCAGTTTAAGTTCAATTGCATTTAACAACACCAGAATAACATAGGCTTAAACAAGATAGGGATTGATTGATTGATCACATAAAACAGGTCTGGATATAGCACCCCAAGTTTTATGTATTAGAGGCTTGGTCCCCACTGTGATAGTGTTAAGAGAGTGGGAAATCCTATTAAGGTAATTGAAAGGCGGGGCTTTGAAAAGGTGATTGTATTGTGAGGACCATGCCCTAATGAATGGATTAATAATGGTGGTCATGGGCACGGTTCTGAAAGCTTTAATAGGAGAGCATGTGGAGAGTCTCTCTGCTCTGCCATTTTCTGCAATGTGAGACCCCTGAGTCACTGAAGCCATTCTCAAGGAAGACCCTCACCAGATGTGTTCCCTAGACTTTGGACTTGCCAGCTTCCGAAACTGTAAGCAACGACTTTTTTTTCTTATAAATTATCCAGTTTCAGGGCCAGCCCGTGGCTCACTTGGGAGAGTGTGGTGCTGATAACACCAAGGCCATGGGTTCAGATCCCTATATAGGGATGGCCGGTTAGCTCACTTTGGAGAGCGTGGTGCTGACAACACCAAGTCAAGGGTTAAGATCCCCTTACCTGTCATCTTTAAAAAAAAATAGATAATAAATAAATAAATTTATCCAGTTTCAGGTATTTATGTTATAAGCAACAGAAACAGACTAATACAGAAAATTGGTACCAGAGAAGTGGGGTGTTTCTTATAACAAATACTTGAAAATGTGAAAGCAGCTTTGGAACTGGGTGTTGAGGAAAGGCTGGAAGGTTTTGAAGGAGGAAGCTGGAAAAAGCCTAGCTGCTGTGGAAGTTTAGAAGACAAGAAAACCAGGGAAAGTTTGGAACTTCTTAGAGACTGGTTAAATGGTGGTGACCAGAATACTGATAGAAATATGGACAGTGAGGTGATCTCAGATAGAAATAAGGAGTTTTTGGAAACTAGGGCAAAGATCACCCTTGCTATGAACGGGCAAGGAACCTGGTCACATTCTGTTCATGCTCAAAAGTTTTATGGAATGTGGAACTTCAAGGTGCTGAACCAGGGTATTTGGCAGAAGAAATTTCTAAGCAGCAAAGCATTAAGGAAGCTGCATGGCTTCTTGCAACACCCTACATTGAGTTATGGCAGAAAAGCCATGAGGTAAAGACAGAATTTATAATTCAAAAGAAAGCAGAGGGCAAAAAATTGGAACTTTCAGGCTGGCCACAAAAGCAAGGCTGTAACCCAGGGACCCTTGGCTAAGGAAATGAGTACAGAAGAAAGGGATTATCAAAAGAAGGGAAAAAAGACCTTGAAGGCATTTCAGGCCCAGAGGCTTAGGGAGACAGAATGGTCTCAGGAACGAGGACTGAGGTGCCCTTCATGGGCTGGCTGCCCAGGGCCACTTCAGGAAGCTGCACTAGTACCCCAGCTGCTTTGACTGCTTCAGCTGTTGTTAAATTGGCACCAGGTATGGCTGGACCTACAGCTTTGGAAAACACAAGGCAGAAGTCTTGGCAGCATCCACATGGTGTTAGGTATGCAGGCTTGCAGAATGCCAGGGCTGTGAAGACTTGGAAGCCTCCACCCCAATTTCAAAGGATGTATGGAAAAGCCTGGGGGCCTAGGAAGAGATCTGTCATGAGAGCAGAGTCACCACACAGAGTCTGCTAGAGTGATACCAAGAGGAAACATGGGGTTGGAGTTGCAGCAGAAAAACCCCACCAAGGCCGTGGGGAGTGGAACCATGAGAGTGAGACCACCATGGAAACCAGAACTGTAGAACTACCAATGCGCAATACCAGCCCGTGAGAGCTGACGTGTGGCCTGAGACCAGGAAAGCAATAGGAACAGAGCTGTCCAAGGACTTGGGGACCCAACCCCCACACCAGGTTGCAGAGGACATTGAACATGGAGTCAAGGTACATTATTCGCCAGCTTTGAGATTTAGTACCTGCCCTGCTGGGTTTCAGACTTGCTTAGAGCCTGTTATCTGTTTCTTTTGGCCTATTTCTCCCTTTTGGAACGGGAATGTTTGTCCCACCATTGTATCTTGGCAGTAGCTAACTTGTTTTGATTTCACAAATGGGACTTTGGACTTTGGACTTTTGAGTGGAAACAAGTTACGATTTAGGGATTAGAAAGAATGTATTTACCTGTGAGAAGGACATAAACTTTGGGGGCCAGGGGCAGAATGATATGGATTGAATTGTGTCCCCCAAGTTTTATGTACTAGAGTCTTTGTCCCACTGTGACAGTGTTAAAGAGAGTGGGAAATCCCATTATAGTAACTGAAAAGGTGATTAGAGTCTGAAGACCATGCCCTAATGACGGGATTAATAAGGGTGGTCATGGGCATGGTTCTTAGGGCTTTAAAAGGCGAGGATTTGAGAGTCTCTCTGTCTCCTCCACCATTTTCTGCCATATGAGATTCCTGTTTCACCGAAGCCACCACCAAGTAAGACCCTTACCAGATGTGTTCCCCGGACTTTGGACTTCTTAGCCTCTGAAACTGTAAGCACTAAATCTGGTTTTCTTATAAATTACCTAGTTCCAGGTATTTATGTTATAAGGAACAGACTAATACAGTCAATATGCTAGAGCAGTATGTTTTGGGGTGGTGTGTTCTTCACTCTTTCACAGCGCCCTGGGCGTGCTGGCCCTGGGGAATGCAGATTCTGAACAGGAATTCCTGGTGCCTGACAAGTCACAGAGAGACCTGCTGTTTCCCTGTGATGCTAAAACATGTCATCAGGAGGGAGCTCTGGGCTCCTGGAAAATTTTTTCCTCTGGTTCAGTGTAAAATTTATTGCTTTCTGGGTAGCTGGGAGGGTGCATGCCACAGGGCCAACTGGCAGCCTCCAGGCAGTGGGCACCCACATTATGTGACTACTCACACCTGTGCTCCTTGCGTTCCCCCAACAGGTCAGACAGGAATGGCCCCATTCCTCAGGTGCCTGATCAATGCAGGCAGGGACCGCCCCCATCTGCCTCTCAAGCCCCTGTTACCTGGGACACCCCGGAGTGTGCCTTTCCATTGCCACAACTCTGGATTGGGTCTCTCTTGGTGCCCTTCCCTAGACCTAGGCCATCGTTACCTCTATTCCTGCTGTGCCTGACTCAGCCTGGGGCTTCCTGCTAGGACCTGATCAACTTACACAGGCCTCAAGTGCTTTACTGAGCTTTCTTACTGTAATTAAAACCCCAGGGAGAGAGGCCCGAATCCCTTCCTGAGGGCCTTGTCAGCACTGATGAGGGGCAAGGTGGGCTGAGCCTTAGCTCAGGGAGGCTGCTTTAGATTACTGAGGAAGTTGCTATGGAAATGCTCCTCTTCCCAGTCCCTTCCCGGCACAGACCCTATGGATGAATTCACAAACAGTAAAAAAAATGAGCTAAGAAAAACATCCAGCTTGAAATCCTAATCTTGAGGATTAGGAAGGTCCCGGGACAGTTTACGGGTCCTACTCATGCACCCCAGCTTGAGCACAGGAGGTCTGAATGGTTCCTACCTGGGGCCCTGGAGTGTGAGTGCTGTGTTCAGACCCCAGCTCTGTGTCCATTAGCTGCTTAATCTTGGGCAAAGTACTTAGCCTTCCTATGCTTCAGTGTCCTCATCTGTAAAATGGGGATGCTAATGGTATCCTCTATCTCATGTAGTTGTTGTAAACATTCAAGAAGTTAGCACTCATAACCAAAACAATCAAACAAAAATAGATAAATTGGATTTCATCAAAATTAAAAACCTTTGTGCATCAAAGGACACATGAAGAAACTAAAAAGAAAACTCACAGAATGGGAAAAAATATTTGCAAATCATATTATCTGATAAGGGTTTAATACCCACAATATATTAAAAACTACAACTCAACAACAGAAAGGCAACCAACCCAGTTAAAAAATGGACAAAAGGGGCCGGCCCGGTGGCGCACTGCTACAGTGCGCCGCTTGGGAGCGTGGCGGCGCTCCCGCGGAGGGTTCGGATCCCACATACAGACCGGCCGCTCACTGGCTGAGCGAGGTGCGGGGGCAACACCGAGGGTTGCGGTCCCGTTGCCGGTCACAAAAAAAAAAAAAAAAAAAAAAAAAAAAAAAAGGACAAAAGATTTGAATAGACATTTCACCAAAGAAAAAACACAAATGGCCAATAAGCACATGAAATAAGCTCAACATCATTAGACACTGAGGAAAAGGAAATCAAAATCACAATGAGATATCACCACACACCTGCTAGTATGGTTACAATGTTTTTAAAAAGGAAAATAACACGTGTTAGTGAGTATGTTGGAGGAACTGGAAACCCCATACACCACTAGTGGGAGTATAAAATGGTGCAGCTGATGTGGGAAATGGTCTTGTGGTTCCTCAAAAGTTAAACCTAGAGTTACCATAGGACCCAGCAACTTTGTTCTTAGGTGTATACCCCCAAAATAAAAATACATAGTTACACAAAACCTTGTACATGAATGTTTATAGCAGCGTTATTCATAATAGCCACAAAGTAGGTATGATGAATGGATAAGTAAAATGTATTTCCATACAACAGAGTATTATTCAGCAATAGAAAAGATGAAGTACTAATTGATACGTACTTTGTGGATGAACTTGAAACATTATGCTAAGTGAAAGAAACCAGACACAAAAGGACAAATTTTATATGGTTTCGTTTATACAAAATGTCCAAATCTATAGAGACAGAAAGTAAATTAGTGGTTTCCAGGGACTGGGGGCAAGCGAGAGTGGGGACTGACTAATGTGTACAGGGTTTCTTTTGGGGTGATGGAAATGTTCTGGAATTGGATAGTGGTGATGGTTGCACAGTCTTGTGAATATACTAAAAAACACTGACGTGTACATTTTAAAAAGGTAAATTTTATGTTATATGAATTATCTCAAAAAAAAAAACAAAACAAAAAACTTCAGTACACATAAGTGCTTTGAAGGCTACTCAGTCCATGATAAGACTTCAGTAAAGTTAGTTAATTTAAACTCCACTAGATTTGTGGGTTGGCCCAGATCAGGCAGAAGAAGAAAATAAGGAACATTACCTTTAAGGGCTGGCCTGTGGCTCACTTGGGACAGTGTGGTGCTAACACCAAGGCCACGGGTTCGGATTCCTGTATAGGGATGGCCGGTTAGCTCACTTGGGAGCGCGTGGTGCTGACAACATCAAGTGAAGGGTTAAGATCCCCTCACTGGTCATCTTAAAAAAAAAAAAAAAGAAACATTCCCTTTAGGAATTGAATTCACATACTTAACATATATTTTTTTCTTTTTTTGTCCCTTTTGAGACCAGCCGCACTGCGCTCAGCCAGTGAGTGCACCGGCCATCCCTATATAGGATCCGAACCTGCGGCGGGAGCGCCTCTGCGCTCCCAGCGCCGCACTCTCCCGAGTGCACCACGGGCTCGGCCCCTTAACATATGTTAAAGCATTTATTTGCATGTATTTTCTTCTTTCATCTTTTTTCATACTCAGTCTTGATTTTACATACTTTATATGTGTATATATTATATATGTATACATACATAAGCATTTATTTGTGTGTTATTTTTAAGTTTTATTTTCATAATCACTTTTGATATTTTCAGGTCTGAAATGGATTTCTGAGGCTCAGATTACATTTGGTTTTTAAGCCTTAACTGGGTTGAGTCCAGGGCTGCCATGTGGCTCAGGGAATCTACTCAAGTTCAGACCTGTGATACAGCAGGATGCCCATTGACCTTGGGGTTGAAAGGCCCGAGATTGAGGCTTACTCCGTTGCTTACAAGTTACATGAACTGTGACAAGATTAAGGTTGCCAGATGTAGCAAATAAGAATACAGATACCCAGTTACATTTGAATTTAAGATAAATGAGTATGTTTTTAGTATATATTCCAAATTTTGCGTGGGACATACTTTTACTAAAAAATTAGTTTTATCTGAAATTTAGATTTCAAAATAAAATTATTTGTTTTACCTGAAATTAAAATTTAACTGGGCAAGGGCCGGCCCGTGGCTCACTCGGTAGAGTGCGGTGCTGATAACACCAAGGCCACGGGTTCGGATCCCATATAGGGATGGCCGGTTTGCTCACTGGCTGAGCGTGGTGCTGACAACACCAAGCCAAGGGTTGAGATCCCCTTACCGGTCATCTTTAAAAAAAAAAAAAAAAATTTAACTGGGCAATCTCTATTTTATTTGGCAACCCTAGACACAACTCTTAATTTTTGTGAAAGGAATTTTTGAGGGAATCATATGTAATTCTCACAACCTCCCCAATTTGCCATGGAAGAGACTGATGCAGAGAGGTTAAGTGACCTGGCCCAGGGTCATCCAGCTAGGAAATTATTGAGCTGGTATTTGAACTTGGGTATATTGAGTGTAGCATGTGCTGCTAGAATGGAATTCAAGACAAATATACAGTGACCTACTTCATGAACTCGGTAAGAATAGAAGCCTCATTGAGAAGAAATATTGAAAAAGAGAGTTGGAGAATCAGATTTGAAACAGTATTTCTATGACCCTGTCTATATTCGGTTCCTATTGCTGTCATAATAAATGACCACAAGCTTAGTGGCTTAAAATAACACAAATTTATTATCCCACAGCTGTGCAGGTCAGAAGTCTGAAATGGCTGGAATCAAGGTGTCTGCAGAGCTATGTTCCTCCTGGAAGCAGCTCTAGGAAAGAATCCTTCTGCCTTTTCAAGTTTCTAAAGGCTGCCTCATTTCTTGGCTCATGACCACAACAGTCTGATCTCTGCTTCTGTCACCACATCTCCCTCTCTGACTCTGATCCTTCTATCTCTCTCTTTTAATGACCTTTGTGATTACATGGGGCTCACCAGATAATCCAGGATGATCTCCAAATCTCAAAATCCTTAATCACATCAGCAAAGTCCTTTTTACCTTGTAGGGTAACATATGCACAGCTTCCGGTGACTTGGATGTGGACACCTCTGGGGAGCCATTATTCTGCCTACCACACCATCTAAGAGAGAAATCGTGTAGTGGATTTGAGTGTCCTGGGCCTTAACTATAATCCCGTTCATCTATACAGTGGTCTGAGTATTAATACACACACAATTTGTTTTTCTTTGCTCCTGGCATTGATCCTGGAAAGCTGAGGCAGGCAGTACTGAGCCCATTCTGTAAGGAAGGTAGATGACGCTCAGAGGGGAGGCACCGTGCTGGGTCACACAGCTAGAAAGACTCAGGCCCAAGGCTTTTAATTCAGCATCTCCCTCCTACCCCCACAGTTCCTGGCCATGCATCAGTAGAACACTATCCTCACTGGTATAACAGGGCAATTCCTCAGGTACCACCACAATCTAGGAGGAAGGCTTCAAGGTGAGCCAGCTCCCTCTGCTCTGATTCTGCCCTCAGCAAGTAGCTTTCTGACCAGGACGAGGAGGGAGGCATGTGGGCAGAGAGTCTTCCTTTTGGTGGACAGCCTCAGCACAGAGCCCTGTCCATCTCCAGCCTGTCCTCAACAGCAGCCCAGGCAGACTGGACCGTGCTGGAACTCCTGCATGCCTGGGAGGAAGCTCTGCATGCCTGGGAGGAAGCTCTGATTCTCAGAAAAGTCTTCCTATAGCAATCCCCCCAAGAACGCCTCCCCACGGTTTGTGGTTTTGCCCTCGAGGGCTGCTGCACGGGGGAGCTGGGCTCTCTCCCTGCCCCACAGGTACTGGAAGGCAGCCACAGTTAGCCCACTGATGCTCCCCAGGCTTCTCCTCACTCAGCCATTATGACGGCCTAATGCACCAGACATGATTCTGTTATAGACGTCGGAAGAAAATCATCCTTGGAGACTGACATAGAAAAAAGAGAAAAAGATTTTTATTTCCAGCAGCCGGGCCGCACCAGCCAATTCAGGGTGCGGCGGGGGGGGGGGTTTACTTTCGGTTTTTCAAGCTGCAAGCGCAGCAACTTGGTCACCCCGACCCCCCGGCTGGGAGTTAGCAACCAGTGCAAGCAAGCTAACAGCACGTAAGCTAATTTGCAGTTAGCGGAGCTCCTCCCATCCCATCCCCACTTTCCCGCCTAACTTTTACAACACGGAGGGGCTATCTTAAGTGGCGTCTGTCCTGCTCTCGGAAAGAGGGCATTATTCAATTCCAGGGACTGGAGACAGAGCTATGAATTTGACAGGCAAGACCCCTGCTCCCCTGGAGCTTATGCTTTAGCAGGGCAGACAGATCCCTTAGAAGTGTATGGGACAAGGATTCTGAGGATAACAAAACAGAATAAGACCACAGAGGGTGATGGCAATGCTGTGAGACAGGCATTGTCTCCACTCTAAAGGGAACAAAGATGGCCCAGGCAGGGACAAAGTTGAGATGCGAACACACATTTTCCTCCAAAGCCCTCCCTTGCCCCTACTCTGTGTGGCCTCTGAAAAATCTCCCCTTGTAACCTTTTCAAGAAGGGAGTGAGAGTTACTTGGGGCTGGGGATGGTGCCCAGAGCCTGCGCATCACCCCTGAGTCTGCAGTCAGTCCATTCTGGAACACTGTCCAGCTGTGCCTGTCTTCAGAGCTAAAAGGAACATGAGATTCCTGCTGAGTGTAAGCTGACCAAGGCTGTAGTAAGGAGGGGAGTGGTGTGATGCTTTGTTTAAGGCAGGGCTGAGACAGCTGCGTGTGGGGATGGCCGGATGTAAGGGGGGCCATGGAGATGATAGGGGAGGGGGCCAAGTGTGTACATGGAGGTGAGACAGAAGTGGCGGATGAACTGGGAGGGAGAGCCAGATGTGAGGGGCTTGAGAACAGATGACCCCCCAGCCTCAGGCTTTGGGAGGGGGGCTGTCCCCGTGAAGTGGATGATGTGGTCTGTGGAGGAAACAGGCTTTCTATTTAGGGAGGCTCTTTAGTCTCTGGAAAGAGTAGCTGATGACTTGCCTGGCACCTGGCTGAGTGGAAATAAACAGAGACATGAAGCAATACTTTATGTCATGTCCTCTGTCAACCCAGCCACCTCCTCCTCCCTGGGCTTGAGGAAGTTGCTCAGAGTTGCTGTGCTGGGAGGAGACAGCTAGAGCCTTGTTGGCTAAGTAATGTTGCACCCTGAACTTTACCCCCTCCAGGCCTTTGTACCCACTGTGTCCTCACCTGCAGTGCCTGCCACCCGCCCTGCCTGCTGAAATCTTATGTAGTGACCCACATCAAATGCTACCTCCTCTAAGAAGTCTTCCTAATAACCATTCTGTTTCCCAACTTGTAGTTAATCACTAGACCCTGAGCGCATACAGTAGAGCTGGAAATCTACTTCAGATGACCTAACTCTGTATCTAAAGCACACTGACCTGTCCAGCCCCCACCCCAGGGGCACATGAATGAGCTTCAAGGAATCCCTGGAATTGAATGCAAAATCATATGCAAAACCAAATTTACAGATGAATGGATCAACAAAATGTGGTATACCCACACAATGGAATATCATTCAGCCATAAAAAGGAAGGAAGTACTGATATGTGTTACAGCAAGGATGAGGATATAGGGTTTCCTTTTGGGGTGATGAAAACATTCTGGATCTAGATAGTGGTGATGGTTGCACACACTGTGAATGTACTAAATGCCTCTTAACTGAATATGTTAAAATGGGGAATTTTATATTATGTACATCCTACTACAGTAAAAAAAAATCAGATGCACATTTCTGGGAAGAAGACTCTTAGGTTTGCATGTTAGCTCTGTTGGTTAGAGTGTGGTGCTGATAACACCAAGGTCCAGGGTTCAATCCCTATACTGGCTGGATTCCCCCTGCCCCCTCGAAAAAGAACTTGCTGTTCACCTGTGAGGAGTGCAGTCAACTGACAGCCTCTAATGAACATTCTTTGTCCAGAGGACACTGGGTTGGCCAAGACTTTGTCAGATCTGCAACATGGTCTGAGGCTCTCCCAGCCCAGTTCTGCTTCTTCCCCCTTCATCCTTCATAGCCCTGACCACCACCACCACCCCTCCCCACAATAAACCTCTTGCACTCCCATCTCCATCTCAGTGTCTGCTTCCAGGAGGGACCCGATGACACAGTACCTAGCCTGGAGCTTCATAAGGGCTCAGTCAATGCTCGTGGAGTGAACTGAATTGGGGACTCCTTGGAGGGTAGATGGAGGCTGGTGCCTGGGCCTCAGGGAACAGGAGAGGAGGGGCTGCCTCTGGAGGATGTCTCAGTTACAAGGGGAGTGAGGTCTGGAGGGGCATGGAGAAGGGACCATGGCCCTGGGGATGGACCAGTAGTGGGGAACACAGAGGGAGGCCAGGTATTGACCAGCTCTGGTGGCATCCTCCCTATCTCCTCCTCTGGTCTGAGACAAACTGTTGCAAAGCTCAGAAATGGCTCAGGTGACAGGGTCCAAAGAGCCCTGGCCTTGGGAAAACCATATTCAAACTATGTCAGGTGACTAATAGATCTGCAACTTAACCAGCGCCATTTTAGACAAGCCCAAGTACAAAATGGCGCTGTCCACCTCCTCCCCTCCCCTGTTCTCTTTTACAGGAAGCCTCATGGTTTTGGAGAAAATGAAGCTTTCCGCGTTTCCACATGTTCAGAACTCTCCATTCCCATGACCTAACTCAATCCCCACCCTGGAATTACATCACCCAGCTCTTGGCACCAACATACCTATATAAGTGCTACCACCCCCACACCTGGTGCTGTCCATTTTCAGGGCAGCCCGGGGCTGTCCTCCATTTTGAGCACATCCCAGCAGATTTCTTTCTTTTTTTCTTTTTTTTTTTCTTTCCTTTTTGTCTTTTTTCGTGACCGGTAACGGGATCGCAACCCTCGGTGTTGCGCCCGCACCACGCTCAGCCAGTGAGCGGACCGGTCTCTATATGGGATCCGAACCCTCGGCGGGAGCACCACTGCACTCCCAAGCGCTGCACTCTACCGAGTGCACCACCAGGCCGGCCCTGAGATTTCTTTCTTTAATAAAGCTTGAACGGTACCCAGCATCTTGGCTCACTTTCTTTCATTATGGTGCCGAAACCTGGGAAGGGTCTTGGCTGGACAGTTGGCCAATCCCCTCTCTTGGGTTGATTGGCTCCTGGTCGCCCTTCCTGGATCTCCCGAAACCAGATGCCTCCAGGACCCTCTACTTTTGACATTTCAGACCAGCGCATCCAACACCAGCCTCAATTCAGGGTGAGTCAGTGGGTCTGTCCTGTCTTGTCTCAGGTTCCCCCGACTCGCTCTCGCTCTCATTCTCGAAGCCCAGGCTCCTGGCCGAGGGAACTCTTCTCATGTCCCCCCCAGCTATTGGAGGATGCTCCTCTAGCCTGTCAGTGGCTTTTCTCTTAACAAGAAGGTGGACACCAAAGGGGATGCCCTTTGCTGGCACTCTTCTACCAGGACTGACTGCCCTCTCTCACCCTCTACACGGGATCCTCATGATCCAAACCTCCATGCTCTATGCCTCTGGGCCATCTCCTGGCCAATCTCTTGGCCTCCAGGGAGACATTGAACCTAAACATCTCATTTTCTACTGTACTCTGCACTCTACGCCTCTGGGCTGCTCTATGCCTCTGGGCTGTCTCCTGGCCAATTTCTTGGCCTCCAGGAGACATTAAAACTCAAATGCCTCATTACAATGGATCCCAGTGGCCACAAGATGGCACTCGATTTAGACACTCACCCAAACAGCAAAAGCTGTAGAGATTCCTTGTTCAGGCCTTCTCCTATCTCTGAATACGTTATTCTCTCTGTCAGAACTGTCCTATGTCTCAAATTCTCCTAGCTCATGCTCAACCTCTCCTTCCAGACTCGGATGAATCTTCTGATCCATCAGCCCTCCATATTTCTCTCTCTTCCCCACACCTGGCCTCCAGACGCTCATCCTCAGCCTAACTCCTCCCCTTCTCCCCCTTCGTCAGGTAACAACCCCACCTCAGCTCTGTCTTTTTATAACCCTTCTGTCAAGTGGCTGGGATGGAAGGAATTGTCTGAGTCCATGTACAGGGAGCAGGTCTGGATGGCAGCTCTGGTACATGCTCAAAATAATAGGCAGCCTGTGGGAGCCGTTGCTGTTCCTTGCACAGACCCAAATTGGAACTACCAGGCTGGCCACAAGGATTGAGATCTCCAGGATAACATGATCACACACCTACTTCATGGCCTCCAAAAGGCTACTCACAAGTCAGTCAATTATGACAAGCTTAGAGAGATCACACAGAGATCCACTGAAATTTCCAATGAGTTCCTACCCCGCCTCTCTGAGGCTTTACATGAATACGCACATATAGATCCAAACTCCCCTGCAGGCATGGCCCTCTTACACTCTCATTTCATTACCCAATCAGCCCCTGATATTCCAAAAACTATAAAAGAGATCAGGCCAAATACCAGCTCCTGGCTAATGCCATCCGTGGCTCACATACTCCAAAGCTGGCTGCCTTAAGAGGCAAGCCACCTGGGAACTGCTTCAAATGCAGTCAACTGGGCCACTCAGCATGGGCCTATCATAACCTGTCCTCACTGAAAATGGCCAGGTCACTGGGGGATTGACTGTGCCACTCACCAGAGAGGGAGTGGCCCAGTCCCCAACCTATAGCCTTTGGCTTCATGGCCATCCCTACTGGAGCTTCTCAGCTTTGCCCAGGAGGAGGACTGACGATGCCCAGGGCCTGAGGCCCCCATGGAGATCACCACACGTGAGCCCACGGTAACTCACCTTGAGGCAGGTAAGCTGATCTCTTTTATCATCAATACAGAGGCCACTTACTCTACCCTTCCTGAATATGCAGGACCAACAACCCCATCCTCTATCACAATAGTAGGGGTCACGGAATCAGAATACCACCCACAGATTATTCAACCCCTTTCCCACACCCTACAACACACCCAATTCACACACAAATTTTTAATAATGCCTCTATGCCCAGCCCCCTTACTGGGATGGGACATTCATTTCAAATTCAAAGCTACTCTTACCCTAAACACTTTAACTCCAGCTACAATACTCTTCTTACAGGCTGCCCCAGACCTGGTCCCTGAGGCTTCCACCTTCCCCTTCCCCTCAGACAAGGTTAATCCCTAGTATGGGATGCTTCTTCTACCTCCATTGCTATGCACCATTCACCTATCCTTGTTAAATTGTGGAACCCCTCTTTGTTCCCTAATGCCCCACAATACCCCATCGCTAACAAACACCTAATAGGCTTAAAACCCATCATATGCAAACTCCTTCCTTCTCATCTCTCACAGCCTACCCACTCACCTTTCAATACACCCATCCTTCCAGTTATAAAGCCTAACAGCTCATACCATTTGGTACAGGACTAATCCTGACACGCGCCATTTATACCATTTAGTACAGGACTAATCCTGACATGCACCGTTCCCAACAACTTACTTGGGCAGTACTACCACAGGGGTTTTGGGATAGCCCCCACCTTTCCCGCCAGGCATTCACTCAAGACTTATCTGAACTTCCACCCCCCCAACTTCTAGCACTTTAATACAATATGTGGATGACCTCCTCCTTTGTAGCCCCTCCTATGAGGATTCACAGGCCCGCACTGCTGCTCTCCTTAATTTCCTGGCCTCCAGGCTATATCAAGTGTCCCCTAGCAAGACCCAGATTTCTTCTCTTTCAGTTCAAGGTCTAATTTCTGAACTCCCTAGTCCTACCACAAAGGGTGAAATCCTTTCTTTCTTGGGGCTTGCAGAGTATCTTCGCCTATGGATTCCTAACTTTGGCATGCTAGCAAAACCACTTAATGGGGCAGCCAAAGGGGATCCTACCATTCCCTTAGATCCCACAAAGCTCATTCTGTTGGAAATTGTTATAAAAAATGTAACTTTAAGGGCCGGCCCATGGCTCACTCGGTAGAGTGTGGTGCTGATGGCACCAAGGCCCTGGGTTCGGATCCCACA
>NW_007726744.1:97481-119525 GCF_000696425.1 Galeopterus variegatus
GGCAGGCAAAATGAACAAGCGGGCTGCCCTCTCTAAAGTGGGAGCAGCAGCAAGGAGATTTGGGGTGGGCCTTTTATACCCAGTTAGGCTGAGCTGGACTGTTCCTATTGGCTAAGAAGGAAGGGGAGGGAAGCGAGAGGGGTTTAAGCTGAGCTGGGACTTTCTCATAGGTGGGCAAAATTGCACGCATGCAGGAAGGTGATATGGCAGCGAGGGGATTTTTCTGGGTGGGAGTTTTCCGGGAAACTTTCTCAGGTGTCATTTTGTGTATCTCGGTCTTTAACACCATTTTACTTTTCTGGCGGAGAGTATATTAGTCAACACCTGACATCACCCTCCAGACAGATGGAGAGATGGAGACGGGACTGGGACTAACTTCGGCCCCCCTCTCAGGAAGTGCCCCCTGCTTCCATAGGGCACTAATTGTACCTTTTTAATTGGGGCAGGGGTCCTTCCTACAACTGGAACTGGCATAGTGGGCCCTGCTACTGCCCCTCAATTCTATCAAAAACTTTCAGAAGAACTAAGCATAGACAGCATATCCTCCCTCCAGTGACAGGTCACCTCACTAGTGACAGGCGACAGTCGACAGTTGCTTTACAGAACCATGGGGCCCTTTACTTCCTTACAGCGAGAAGGAAGTCACCTGCCTCCTTGGGGGAGGAATGCTGTTATTATGTAAATGAGCCCGGGGTGATCCAAAACAACTTAAACCATTTCACTGAATCCTTGGATACCCTGGCTTATGCCCCTACTAGGACCCCCTAACTGTGCCCCTACTAGGACCCCTAACTCATCTTACTTTTTAGTCCCTGTCTCTTTTGGTGTTTCTCTAATTTCTTGCAGGAACGTATACAAGCTTTCATCAACCAAAAGGTTGCCAAATTGTTCCTGTGAGGAGGATATCAGCCCCTCAGAATCAGCAATCCTTCCCCGGAGGAATACAGGCTCCCCACACAAAACCAATACCCAACCACCTAATTGTTTTACCTGCCAACATAAATCTTTTATTTTTTCCATATCTTCACCCATCTCCAGCAGGAAGTAGCTTCAGAAGAATGAGACCTCCGCCCTTTATCCTATACTTATAAGGCAGGAATAATAGATCTGCAACATAACCAGTGCCATTTTAGACAAGCCCAAGTACAAAATGGCGCCACCCACCTCCTCCCCTACCCTCCCCATTCTCTTTTACAGGAAGCCTCATGGTTTCGGAGAAAATCAAACTTTTGGCATTTCTGCATGCGCAGAACTCTCCATTCCCATGACCTAACTCAATCCCCACCCCGGAATTACATCACCCAGCTCTTGGTGCCAACATACCTATATAAGTTCTACCACCCCCCCTGGTGCCGTCCCCGATTTTCAGGGCAGCCCCATGCTGCCCTCCATTTTGAGTACAGCCTGGCAGATTTCTTTCTTTAATAAAGCTTGAACAGTACCCGGCATCTCGGCTCACTTTCTTTCAGTGACTTTGCACCCTTTGCTCTGGAGCTTAGTTTCTGCATCTGTAAATTGGGTACAAATGTATCCCCTCCCTCCAACCCCAGCATGAATTTGAGAATTGACTGAGAAGACATTACAGTTTATGGAGAGCACCATGTTGGGTAGTTTAAGTATGTGCTCATTTAACTCTTACGTGGTCTTGTGAGGACTGCTCTATGACCTCCATTTTATAAGTGAGAAAACTGTGAGAAGCTAAGGGATTGGCCCAAGAACACACAGCTAGGAAGCAGGCACAGCTCGGACTGGAACCTAGTTCTCCCTGGCTCTAGAGCCCCTTCACTATTTGACATACAGTTACTGAGTGATTACAATGTACAAAACTTTGGGTTGGGGGTGAGCGCAAGGAACAGGCAACTCATGGCGCTTACATTCTGACAGCGAGTATGACAACAGGCAACCACATAAACAAAATAATTCCAGCATGCATTAGGGCTCTGTAAAAGAAAATAAGCGGAGTGCATTTATGAATGTGAGATAACAGGGAGGGGCTACTTCTTTATTATTATTATTGGCAGCTGGCTGGTACAAGGATCCAAACACTTGACCTTGGTGTTATCAACACCACACTCTCACAAGTGAGCTAACCAGCCAGCCCCGAGAGGGGCTACTTTAAATTGGGGAGTCAAGGACAGCATCTTCAAAGAATGAAATGGGCGGTGTGACCAGCCAAGCTTTTACCTTAAGGCCACAAGTCGAGGCAAAAGCTCTGGCTGGTCTGGGAAAGGCCAAAGTGGCTGCAGCAAGCGTGGGCGGGGGAGGTCACCAGGCAAGTGGGGGTAGGATGAGGGGACAGGCAAGGGCACCTAAAATCCAGGGGAAGCCATCCAGGGCTTTTCAGCACGGCCTGGAAGGAACGATCCCCTTGGCGGCTGCGGAGGGGCAGAGGTTAGGCCGGGAGCGCTCAGCAGGCGGAAGCAGGAGTTCCGGAATGTCCGGGTAAGCCCGGGCGGGTGCTGGCAGCCGCGACATCCCCCCGTCGACTAGCAAGCAGCAGGACGGGGCGGATAGCGTCGCACACCCCTCTCCCCAGCCGTCCCCCATCCCCGGCTCAGCAGCTCCGGAGGCCCTCGCCCCGCCCTGGCCCTGGACTGGCTGGTGACGTCACGGCGCTCGCCTGCGCCTTGCCTTTTTGCTCCAACATTTGCTTCTTAAGTGTAGGCTGAGTGATCTTTTTTCCTGGATTGGACTTTTTCCAACAGTGAAGGGGGCAGGTAAAGATTCAGGCAGAGGCCTGCAGGGAAATGGGTGAAGGAAGCTTGGTCTGCTTTGGGATCGAGTCCTAGACCAAGTGATTCCACCTTGTTTCCCATGGAGTCAGGGGTAGAAGGAGAGGAAAGGGAGGGGCTTGGGACAGGAGGATGGAGGCTGAGCTGGGACTGGGGCAAACGCCCAGCTAATAATAAGGTACCACTGTGCCTGGTCATGGCCTTGGTGCTGTGTTTTGATTTCCTTCCAGAACCCAGCAGAGGGTGGATGCTCAGTAAAAAAAAAGATTCAGGTGTTCCTAAGCTCCTTGCTATCAACCAACGAATCTAACAAGCTAGCGCGGGGCCGCAGGGGGCTGCGCAGCCTCGTCGTCTCGGGGCCGGGCGGCGCAGGGCCACGCTCCCGGCCCTGGGGCCACCATGAAGTCTCTGAAGAAGGATTCCCGCCTCAGAATACCTTCAAGCCGGTTCTTTGAAGCCCCAGAGACCTTCAAAGGTTGGCGCTGGCTGCCTTGGAGCTCAGGAGAACCCGACAGGGGCAGGGGTTCTTGGGGTGGGGCCTGGACGATGGGGGTGACACCACGGATGGAGGTGAAGATCACTGGGAAATGGGCTGTGGGACACAGGAACCTTAGACATGATGGACAAGGCGGAGACCCTCGAAAGGAGGAGGCTCAGCTCACTGGGCCTTGGGGATGGGGACATAGGAAGTGGGGGGCTGACTGAGGGGCTTCAGGGATCAGTGGTTGGGGAGATGGCCTCGGGCAGGAAGGCGTAGAAGACTTTCACCTCTAACGTATTTTGGGGTGGCACTCAGGAGGCAGGATCCCTGGACTGGGTGAGATGCAGAAGAGCCAGGAAAGACTTTTAAGGCTAGAGGGGCTAGGAACCCCCGCCCCCCCCATGCCTAACTCGGCTAATTCTGTTTCTGACTGTCTTCTCCTACCACACTTTCCCGCCGGATGACACTGGTCCAGCTTGTTTAACCTGGAAGGTCGCTAAACATAACTACTCCTGGCCTCTGCAGCTACCCTTGGTTGCAGGCGGGAGAGCTACAGGGTGTCTGACAACAGATTGACCCCCATGGACATGTTTCCATTTGCAACCCACCCCCCCTTTGATCTTTTTTTACTCTTCCTATTTATTGAAGACCTACTATGGGTGAGCACTGTGTGACTCCATCCCTCAAGACCCCCAGTCTAGTGAAGACCCGGAGGAGTAACCAGACAAACTAGAAACATAAATCCTGTGGTATAGGCACCCATCGGGACTAAGGGAGCTCAGAGCACTTGACCCAGGCCTTGGATAGTAGAGGTAGTGGGGAAGGATTTTTGAAGAAGGTGACATCTATGGCAGACCAAAAAATAAAAATTGAAATAAAAAAAAATGAGGGGTTTGCTTTCAGGTCCAGGGAGCAGCATGAATTCATAGAACTATGAATTTGAGATCCAGAGGGGGCTCCACAGGTGGGCAGGGGCCAGACCGTGGAAGAGCTTTTCGTGCTAGATCAGAAAGTCTGGGTGTGCTCTTGCAGATCCTGGGAAGACCCAGCATCAGAGTGAAAGCTCAGTGTGAGGAGAGGGGCAGTCTTGGAGTCAGTAGGGTCCCCTGGGAGGCCCAGAAAACTAACAAGAGCCCAATCGCTTTTCAGTATGGCTCTCTTTTATGCTTCTTCATAGTATAAAAGTCCAATTGTTTCATGACATACTTTTTAATAGCTGAGAGAAAGAAAAAAAATATCTGGTCCCCTTTCCCAAGGGCAGTCAAGGGCTTTCCTAGCTATTGCCTCCAGCTCACCAGTTTCTGGGAGATCTTATCGGATTTGAACTTTCTGCAGTAAACAAATCAAGGAAAGATTTTTCACTGCATATTTATTTTTAATAAGGAGAAAATTTAGTTTGTTAAATAGCCCTTGAGTTAAGAACATGCACCAGAGCGAGGAGGGAAATAAAAGTGTTTAGCATGCAAGATACCTTTTTTTTTTTTGTCTTTTTCGTGACCAGTAAGGGGATCGCAGCCCTTGGTGTGGTGTTGCCCACACCGCGCTCAGCCAGTGAGCGCACCGGCCATTCCTATATAGGATCCGAACCTGTGGTGGGAGCATCGCTGCGCTCCCAGCGCCACACTCTCCCGAGTGCGCCACGGGCTCGGCCCATGGATACCTATTTTTTCTTAAATCTCTCAGGGAAGCCTCTAATGTAGTAGAGCAATACTCTCCCCCCCCCACCCCCCAAAATGTAATCTTGTGATCTTGTGCTGTGTATCTCCAAGGTCTCAGAATCATAAGCAAAAAGGCAAGCAAATACGGTGACTGAAAATGGACCTGAGAGCACTTTTGAATCCCAGGTTAAGAAGCCAGGAAGACTCCCAGCCAGTACCAGATTCCCCTCCCCCCACCAATTAAAGCTGCCCTGGTAGGGACCATTTCTTCCTTGGTTCTCTCAATGCAGCCCTAAGGTCAAGGTCAGAATTTCTCAAAGACAAGGGCTGGCCAGTTAGCTCAGTTGATTAGAGCATGGTGCTGATAACGCTAAGGTCCAGGGTTTGATCCCTGTACTGGCCAGCCACAAAAAAAAAGAGAGAAAATAATTTGCCAAATGCTTTAATTGATGCTAAAAAGAATAACATTTAGATAAAATAAGAAGCAGAAAAACAGAGTCCAGGTTTCTTCCCCCTCCATAGTTCCCCTCTCCTCTTCTCTCACCCCCTTCTCCCCACCAAACCTGAACACCTTGCTTCTAGTTGCCTGGCCTAGCTCCAGTAGAGGTGTCACCTGAACGCCTGGTACAAGGGGGCTGGTCTCCTTGACCTCTTCAGCTATCAGGATGAAGGGAAAAATGCCAGTTCTGTGGCCTACTAGGATCCCCACTCAACTTGGGTTTCTAGAACAAAAAACAGGAAAGGGCTGAGCCTTTTACACGTTCAGTAGTGAGACACACCTTAACCCCGTGGAGTCCTTCACAGGTCCTGAAATGACCCCCAGGGACTCGTCCTTCCTGGTCTCCCCAGCTTGCCTCTGACCCTTCAGTCTGTCTGCTCTCCCTTACCCCATGAATTGTTTTGAACTGCTGCTCTTATCAACTCACACTCCTGGACCAAAGATCTGAAGCCTGAGTCGTACTTTACAAAGCCACCATGCCCTAGTTTTCCTCTCATCCCCATCAGCAGCCCCCACCTCCCCAACAAGCCTCCTGTGTCACCACACAACACACACATGCTCAGCCCAGCCTCTAGCTTTGCTCTAACCGTGACCTAACCTGGAACATCTCCGTTTGCTGCTCCACCTCTGCAAAGCCTTTTCCTGGGAAGCTGCCTCTGTAGCTGCTCGTTTGAACGTTCTTTAGAGCCCTAAACTGTCATCCACGTTGATCTGTTCCTTCTTTGCTGTCTGACCAAACCTATTGCCTGTGCCACTAATGTAGGCACTTATATTGATTGTCATGATTGGTGTGTATTAGTGTCGCATTTTTCAGTTCCTCAAGAGAAGGAGCCATATCTTAACCTTTATACCGTCTTCTCTGTTGTTTATATCACATTTAACTTTAAAGTATATATATTATTATAATGAATATTTTGTTTTTTTGGGTTTTTTTTGACCGGTAAGGGGATCACAACCCTCGGCACGGTGTGGTCTGCACCACGCTCAGCCAGTGAGCCACCGGCCATCCCCATATAGGATCTGAACCCGCGGCCTTGGCACTACCAGCGCCGCACTCTCCCAAGTGAGCCACAGGGCCAGCCCTTATAATGAACATTTTGTTAACTAGAACACACTGTTACCTGACTGTACACAGTAACATAATTTTTGTACTGCATTCGAGATAACTTTGTCAGTAAAACCTCAGACCAGTTTCACTGACTATTTCAATCTCAAACGAAAAATTAGCTTCTCTATCACTGAAGGGATGGGAGCCTTAGCGCCCAGAAATCTTCAGGAATGTTGAAGGTTTATATTTACCTGTGGTAATTACACACTCACCAGCAGTAAAAAACACACACCCGGGTATGTTTAATCCCTTGGGAACATGTAGACCTAGCCAAAGTGATGAACAGAGGAAGCAAATGTCCCAGAAATATAAATAATACCAAAATATTTATAAAAGCAGACCTTCAACTGGTACCATTTCTCTCATGGGCTGCCACCAGCTTTGGTGAGTTTGTGTAGAAGGGAGAGGGGAGTAGAAATCAAAACCCAAGGCTGCATCTCCTCCTGTGGCAGCAGATCAGACCAGAACTCAGGTCAGGCTGCTCAGCCCTGCATGTGCATTTGTGTATGCGGAGCCATGTGTTTGACTGACACTCCTGAGCTTCTGCTGACTGCTTTGCTGAGGAGACGGATGCTGTAGGCTGAATTTAGAGTTCTGTTTGGAATGATTCTGGCTTGGGTTTTGTTTTTTTGTTTTTTTGGTCACCAACTATTTGAAAGTTTCCTAAAAAATCATTTGATTTTGTTAACCAAAACACCTGCCTTGATGTTTTAGTGATAAACATCTTAAAGATTAGGGTACCGTGAGAAGCAGTGGATAAAACCAAATTTTGTTTTAAACTCCCCGAACGGGCCGGCCCGTGGCTCACTCGGGAGAGTGCGGTGCTGATAACACCAAGGCCCCGGGTTCGGATCCCATATAGGGATGGCTGGTTCGCTCACTGGCTGAGCGTGGTGCTGACAACACCAAGTCAAGGGTTAAGATCCCCTTACCGGTCATCTTTTTAAAAAAAAAATAAAAAAAAAATAAAAAAATAAACTCCCTGAAGGCATGATTTAGGTTTTCTTTTGATTGTTTTGTGTAGGGCCTTACATCAAACCATTCTGAACCAGAAGAAGACGGGACCAACAGCCAGAGAAACAGGATGTATTTGAGTGTTAGGCCACCTCTGGGGTAGGAAGGCAGGGATGTGTCCTCATTGGAGAGTAACCTACTTTCGTTGTCGATGCTGTGCTCTGACTGCATGAGAGGAATAGGCTCAGATCTCTCCACTTTTCTCCAGCCACTGCTGTCATCAATTACTTCATTACTGCAGCAGACTCCTAAATAATCTCATCCTCAGTCTTGCACCCCCTAATGCATCACTTGCTGTGCTATTGCCCATGCAATAAAGACTGAGGCCTTTCCACAGCTCACTAAGCACTTTGAGACATGGCTCCCACCTCCCTCTCCTCTTCCCTTCCTCTTCGGGCACTACTTCCTACCTCCTGCCTCAGCACACTCTGGCTGCTTAAAAATGCATGCTTTGAGTTCCGGGGCTGTGCCCCCTTCTTTTCTGCCTCTAGGCCTCTTCATGCTGTTCCTTTTGGAATGTGTGTTCACCTTTGCTCTTTCCCTTGTCTAACATCTCTTCATCCTTCAGCTCTCAGTTTAAACATCACCTCCTCAGGAAGTCAGCCCTTCCTGACTGCCCCACAGATGGGCTGGCCCCCTCGATGCTGCCATAGTAAACACAGCTCAGTCTGTGTGACAGTCTTGTGTCTCACATGGCATGGGCTTGTTGAAGCCTGAGACTCTGCCTTATGTCCCCAGTGCCTAGCACAGTGTCTGGCACATAGAAGCTGCTGAAAGTAAAGTAATGTGAAATAAGTGGTCAATGGTGAATGGTCTGCTGCCCTCCAGAGCATCTGCATTTTAACCAGTATCTGGAGAAACCTGATGCCTTCACCCAGAAGAAGGGCTCAGGGCCAGCACTGGAGGGGGCTAAGAAGACATCTAGTTCAGTTGTCCCATACCACTGCAGCACAATCGCCTAGGGAGTTTAAAAAATTACATCTGCCCAGGCCCTGGCTCCATGCAGGAGCCTGGAAGCTGTATTGGTAGAACTCCCCAGAAGATTCAGACATTGGACTAATATCTGAGAACCACTGATTTAGCCCAACTTCCTGTTTTTACAAATGGAAAGACTGGTCGGCCTGTGGCTCACTTGGGAGAGCGTGGTGCTGACAACACCAAGTCAAGGGTTAAGATCCCCTTACCAGTCATCTTTATTTAAAAACAAACAAACAAACAAACACAAAAACAAATGGGAAGACTGAGGCCTAGAGACTTTAAGTGGTATAGTGGTATATAATGAGGTTGTCCAGCTTATAAATGGCACAGCCTGAAATAGAACATCTTCTGACCTCAATTTTGGCAACAGAAGCCTCAGTCACTGTGGTGGGCCAGGGGGAGTGGATAGGGGGACCCTCAGGAGAGAACTCCCATCGCCCCAGCACTGTGCTGCCCAGGCCACGTTGGCAGCCAGCTCTGCCTTCCATCATAGAGTTAATATATATATTTATATTTTTAACTTTTATATTTATATATACAGAAAGAACTCTTTAAACACTTATAACTGTCTGCTTCTCTTCAGAAAAGAAGCGGACAAAGGTACCTGAACAGCCCACACCCCCCATTCAGGAAGAGCCTGAGCCTGTTAGCAATGTCCTACAAGGAGATGACATTCTTGCCTTAGCCATTAAGAAAGAAGACTTGAAGAAGGTGAGGATGGAGGCAAAGCTCCCTTACTGCGGAAACTTCCCTGCCAGCCCTGTGTGGTCCAGAACATCAGCCGTATCTACTGTCTCCCCACTCTCTACTCATAGGGAGCATATAATTCCATGGGAAAGTCCATTGGACACAAATTCTTTTCACTTTAGCATCTAAAGGAATTTACTATGTTGTTTGTTTTAACATTGCTGAGATTCATATAGAACTACCGGGGAAGTGGGACAATGAGTTATCTTGCTTCCCATGGAGACAGGTGCATTATCTCCCTCCCCCGCCACCCTTTTTTTTTGACGGACAGGCAGTATAGGGAACTAAACCCTTAACCTCAGTGTTACAAGGTGGCGCTCTAACCAACTGAGCTAACCGGCTACCCCAATCCCCACTTCCCAGAAGGGAAAATGAGTTTGAGCAGCCAAGTTACAGATGTGGATAAAGCTGCTAAACCCTAACCCCATGCTTTACCTGGAAGAGTCAGTCCCTTCTCACCTGAACTGTCTGAGGTATAAGATGTTATTTTTTTCCCTCCAGGGCATTACTAAGTCTGTTACACAGGCATCTTCCACAGAACATATAGACAGAGCTGGAGAAACACATTTGTCAGCCTTCAGGAACTCCACCAAGAGCTAGGGCAGAGGAGATGGGGGGTGCTCTTCCTCCCCAGCTCAGGCGGAATTCTCCTCTGTTTTGTTTCTTTTTAGCAACATGTTCCTCGCCTTGCTGAAACGGAAGATAAACCTGTCATTACCCAGAAATTTATCATCCGTAAATTCAAACCCAAGGATTCTAAGAGGAAGGTCTGCCACTTAGTAGCACATCCTGCCAATCCAGATGCAGCCACAAAGCCCCTGGACTACTCTGGTATGCCCAGTCTTGGCCCCGGGTATCACTGGTCTTTGAATTCATCAGTCAGTCTTGAAAGAAAGCTGGGTCTCCATCAGAAAGTCGCCCGCTTGAATAGTTTACATCAGCCACCTACAGTTTGTCTTTCCCTGTCCCTCTTTTTCTCCCTAGGTCCGGGTAACAGCTTCGATGGCAGTAACCAGATCCTGCCCCACCACATACTGGGGAGTCTCCAGGACTTTAAGAGAATAGCAGTTGCTCGAGGGAACACCCAGGTTTGTTTGTATAGAGCCGCCTGGATGAGAGAAGTCACTAAAGTCATTTCAGGCTCCCACCTGGCAGAGTCAAGCAGGACCCGGGTTAGAGAGACAGTCCAGTCTCTGGACCTCCAGTGTGAGATAATGAGTGGCCCTCCCCCTGAAATAATTAGACACCTCAGTTGCAAGGCACAGAAACCAATTTAAGTTTGCTTCAACTGAAGTCAGGGATTTACTATAAGGATACAGAAGTTGCCTAGTGGAGCCTAAAAGCAAGAGTGTACCCGGGTCTGGGTAGACTGAACCCAGAAAGGCATCAGGACTCAGGGCCCTCAGTCCTCATTCCCTCTGCTGTTCTGAACACTGGCTTCATTTTTCTCCCTGGAGATGGGCCTGTTCTCTTCAGCCACGTGGTGGAGGAAGGTGGCTTCCTACTGCTCCCTGGGTCACATGAAGAATCTTATCTTTCTTTTTTTTTTTTAAAAGATGACCGGTAAGGGGATCTCAACCCTTGGCTTGGTGTTGTCAGCACCACGCTCAGCTAGTGAGCAAACCGGCCATCCCCATATAGGATCCGAACCCGTGGCCTTGGTGTTATCAGCACCGCACTCTACCGAGTGAGCCACGGGCCGGCCTAAGAATCTTGTCTTTCTGACCTTCCCCTCGTGCAGTGTTTCCCTTTGTCTCTTAGACTGTTTGCTTCATTGGTCCCAGGCAAGGACTCTCTGCTGAGGGGCCTGGGGCCATGTAAAAATGCCTGTCACCCTGGGTGAAGGGTGAAGTAACATTAGTAGGGAGGAAGACAGACACACCAAAGGATGTTGACCACAATCTTAGAACAAAAGCTTCCTTTCTGGAGGAGAGAGGACTGACAGCTGCTTCTAGCCCTCCCTGTTTCTGTGATTTGTTTTCCGTCACTCACCACTCTGGGGTCCTGAAGAGGAGGGATTCTTAGCAGACTGGGACAACACCAGGAACTAAGGCCTTTAGAAATCTCTGCTCAGCCCTGGTTCAGAGCCTTCTCACCACCCTGCACATGCTCACATTGTGTTTTTCAGCTGGCTAAGCTAATACATACCCCACCCTGCCTGATGGCCCTCCTCTCAGCTAAAGAAGATTCGGAGCAAAAAGCCCCCAAAGAAGAGAAGAGATACCCTTGGGCCCCCCCTCCTCAGCACAACTTTCTGAAAAACTGGCAGCGTCACATAACCCTGCGGAAAAGGCAGCAGGAAGCCCTCAGCAGTAAGCAGGGCGGGCAGGGCTCCTACCTGGCCCCCACCTGCCATTGAGGCTCTGCCATGCTCTCTCTCTTCCCCGACCTGCCCAGGGCCTGGACTCAGGCTGACCACATTTGTGCTGTCTGCTCCGAAGAGCTTCTCGCTCTTAAGCCTCAGTGGGCCCTGAAATCAGCCCAGTGAGGGGGGCTGCCTGACGCAGAGTGTCTGGGCCCATGTTTATCCTGATTTGGTGGAGGGGCTGCATTCCTGCCTCTTTCTAGAACTCCTGAAGAAGCCAGCTGGTGAGCTGCTGATGCACACTGGGGAGACTTACAGACGGATCCAGGAGGAGCGGGAACTCATTGACCGTGTACTTCCAACACAGCACGATGGGAAAGTGAGGACAGCCATTCCTGAGTGCCCTGTGGGGTGGGGAGCTCTGGACACAGGGATGGCTTGCCTCAGGTTGCACAGTTGGGGAGAAAAAAATCTACCTGTTGCAAAGCATTGTTAAGCCCTCAGGGCCTTTGCTAAATTATATCATTGGTCCTATTATTGGCTGTTTGGGTAATGTGTCAGTAGTTCAGCCTGTGGTGGTTACTGGTAATCAGTTTGAGGAAAAAGATACCACAGGTACTGAGTTATTAAAACAGTCGTAGTGTTGGTCTCCTAAAAGCTTAGACTCTAGCTTTTGGACTACCCAAGCCACCATGTTTTGTTCTGGTATGTCAGTGCAGTACTGGTACCAACCCACACCATCTTTCTGGGGGCAGGTACAGGCTACCACAGGGCATCCTGAAAACAAGAAAATGGGTGCTTCTCTTCTGCTGTGAGGGTAGCAATGAACTCCCCAGAGGGAGCATCTGTCCCCACCAGTATCTGGTCGAGGCAGTCCAACTCATTGGTCTTTCCTTGCCAGAGCTGTGAGGAGACCAGTGGGTTCTGGAGCCGGCTGGAATACTTGGGAGATGAGATGACAGGTCTGGTCATGACCAAGACAAAAACTCAGCAAGGCATTGTGGAACCAATCACTCACGTCAGGAAGCCCCACTCCATCCAGCTGGAGACAGGTGAGGAGGAGGGCTGGCCCAGCACCACGCCCTGGTTCACTGTAGCCTTAGGCAAGTTCCAGAACCTTCCTGAGGTGCAGTTTCCTCCTCAATAAGATGGCGACAGGAACGGTAGGAAAGGCAGAATAGGAGCGCAGGCCATGGAGCTGAGCTGCCCAGTATGGCAGCCTCAAGCCACCGGCAGCTATTGAGCACCTGGCATGTGGCCAGTCTGTGCTGCGATGAGCTGTCAGTGTCAACTACACACTGGGTTTTGAAGATCAGTATGAGAAAAACAGATTTTATTAATAATTATATTGATTACATGTTGAAATTATAATATTTTTGATATATTGGGTTAAATAAGGTATTACTAAAATGAATCCCACCTGTTTCTTTTTACCTTTTTCAATGTGGCATCTAGAAAATTCTAAATGACATACATGGCTTGCATTTGTGGCTTGCATTATATTTCTGTTGGGTAGCACTGCTTTAGAGCCTGCCAAACTGCCCGGGTTCAGGTTCCAGCTGTGTCTAGTTTGTAAACTCCAGTAAATTTAACCCCTCTGGTCCTTGGTTTCCTTGTCTGTAAAATACTCATAGGGTTGTGAGGGGTTAAATAAGATGTGATATGTATGAAGAGGTTCTGGCTCATTAGAAAAGTAGCTGCTATGGTTATTTTTACTATAATCTGAAGATTTGGCTGTTTGGAAGCTAATTTTGCAGGAGTCCTGTGTAGGGCAGCTGAGGAGGTATGAGGCAGGAGGACTGGAGTCCAGCTGCCACAGGGAAGCTGAATTTTTCATCCTTCCCAGAAATGACGTGGGGATGGGTGCTCTCAGAATGCTTGAGAAGTGGGTGGGGGAGGAGGCAGGCAGCAGCCTGCCTTGGACCCCGCTCTAGGATTGCCAGCCCAGAGTGATGCTTGGTACCGCTACACCTGGGATCGGAGTCTGTTTCTCATCTACCGACGCAAAGAACTGCAGAGCATCATGGCAGAGCTGGATTTTAGCCAGCAGGTTGGTCATGCCTCCATGCCCCAGTCTGAAGCCCCTTAGGGTGGTGCCTGTCTTCCTTTAGCTAATCTTTCATTTCTCGGTCTCTCTGAGGATATTGATGGCCTGGAGGTGGTGGGCAGAGGGCAGCCCTTTTCGACTGTCACAGTGGAAGACTATACAGTGTTTGAGGGGAGCCAGGAGAGCTCCTCTGAAGACATGATGCACTTGTGAGTCTAGTCTGTGCCCTAGGGAAACAGTTTGAAGAGGCTGTTTTTGCCCCAAACCCACAAATATTACAGGGCAGGCTTTCCTCCCTGAAATCAGGGTGCCTCCATCCCAGCCTCTCACTAGTGGCTTCCACCCTCTCCTCTGGCCCGTTCCAGCACCTGTGTGAGCTTTTCTATTGCCATCTGCTTCTTTGCAACAGTCAGGCTCTAGTGGGGATTTCCCAGACATTCCTTTGCTGGTTAAATGGGGCCCCTCCACAGTCACCCACTCCTTACATATTGAATGGCTGTGGCAGGAGGACGTGAAGGGACTGTGTTTCTAAGAACCTCACACCTAGAGGGATGGATGAGGAGGAAGCTGAGCTAGAGGGGAGCTGATCACACTCCACTGCGGAGCAGAGCTGGTCATGTTCCTAGCCATTTCGGTGGTTCCATGTGGCATGTCTGTAGCAGCCTCAGGGAAAATAAGTCACTGGTTTTTCTTCCAGAGATTTATTGACCATTTACCCTGATGTGGTCCCCTTGCCTATTCTTGGCCCTTCTCTGCTGTTCTGTGGGAAGCCAGCTTGCTGGATCAGAGGCAGTAACCCACAGGACAAGGTAAATTGCCTTCCTCCTCATGCACCTGCTGGAAGGGACTTCTCGTGAGTGCAGCCCCACGGTGACTGCAGCAGTCACAAGGAGCCTGTGCAGTCTCCTATTTACGTTTTTATCTGGTTATACAGTCTGCAAATGGTAACAACAACACTAACTTGAGCAAGAATAAAATCATGAGGCTGAAAAGAGAGTGTCACAAGCCCCCCAGTTTGTACCTAGCCCCCATGCATGTAAATAAGCAAACCCTCTCAAACAGGTATAGCTGTAAGAAGGTTCTAAGATATTCTTCAGATGCTAAGGAGTGAAAATGCTTGTTGGGTATAAAATCCATTTTTTATCTTCTCTTCTTACTATCAATGGTAACCTCAGAGAGAGCCACTGCTGGGGTATGATACCACTGTTTGAGAGTGGCCAGGCCTTGGAGGGGCCTCCAGCAAAGACGTTCCTCATACAACCTCCTTCCCCAGAGGCAGGTTGGAATTGGTGTTCGCTTGACCTTTGAAACCCTAGAAGGGGAGAAAACCTCTTCAGAACTGACTGTGGTCAATAATGGTACAGTGGCCATTTGGTATGACTGGCGACGGCGGCCCCAGCTGGACTCTTTCCAAGACCTGAAGAGAAACAGGGTGCAGCGGTTTTACTTTGACAACCGTGAAGGTGGGTACCTGGGAAAAGCAGCCCTACTCACTGCCTCCTGGCTGGGGCTGGTTTTGTCCTGTGTCTGTGAGACACCCACAGCTCCTACAAGTTTGAGCCCCTCTTTCCAGTCTTGTCCCTCCCGTTTCTTCTGTGAAGAGTGTGATCTAACTATTCATGTCTGTTGAGAGAACAATGGAACTCTTGAGAACACGGGGAGGTGAGCTACCATGGAGTAGAAACGTTCCATGGGCTCAGTTACCTATATGCACAGGCCTGGGGCTAGTATGACCAGCTGTCCCTGTTTGCCTGGGACTTTCCCAGTTTTAGCACTCAAAGTCCCACATCCCAGGAAACCCTCTCAGTCCGGCAAACAGTTGGTCACCTGACCGGGGCTCATTAAGTGTATATGCATAGCTTAGGGCTCAGTTAACTTTATATACTTGCAGGTTTATATACTTGTCTCCTGCTTGCTGAAACCTCTGTCTCTGTCTCTCTCAGGTGTGATTCTGCCTGGAGAAACTAAAAACTTTACCTTCTTCTTCAAATCTTTGAATGCTGGGATCTTCAGGGAATCTTGGGAGTTTGGAACCCATCCCACCCTTTTAGGAGGTGCTCTCCTGCAGGTCAATCTCCATGCAGTCTCCCTCACTCAGGACATTTTCAGGGATGAGAGGAAGTTACTGGAGGTAAGGGACCCAGGACTTTGGTCCCTGTGGACACCAGATAGGTTACCCTGGTGTTCTTCCTGGCAGGCACTGAAATAAGAAATAAGAAATCTTATTTCTACCAGCCTAAGAGGTGAATTTTTTGCAAACAGGTAACTACTCTTGTGCAACAAACACTTCCCAGGGCTTTGTGATGTAAAAGATGGGTGGGCAGGCTAGGGGAGGGACAGCTTGCAGCCCCACGATCCCAGCCCCCGCTAAGTTAGAAAGAAATGAGACTGAGCCTTAAGATGCAGACTGTGTGGAAGTACTTAGTTGAGTCCACACAGAATGATGTCCCTTCACACTAGTTTTGTATTTTGTTCACTGCTGTCTGGTACTATGAGTGGAGTTGCATTTAACTGACAAGGCTTCAAAACCTGAGAATAATTTAAATAGCAGGGGTGAGTCTGCCCAGCATCCCACTCAATAAGCTGACCCCTGGGGTGAGTGCGAGGTGGGGACTGGGGATCTGCCACCCACTCGGATTCACAGTGTGACCATCTGGTGCTGTGCCTCCTGGGATTCTGTGACAGCTGTGCTTTTTTATTCATTGTGGCTCCAAAACACAAGCCAGCTACTTCAACTGGGGCTCAGCCAGCAGTAATCAAAGGTGATTCTGACAAATATCATGTTTGCTTTCCTCACTGACTATAGGACCAATGTCTCATGCTAAATTCCCCTCTGCGGGGTCCGCATGGCCAAACTGTATGAAAGTCCACCACCATTCTCAGCAGTGCCCGAACTGTGCACCCCTACCCCTGCCCTGCTTCCTAGCTCACCTCCAGGTCCCACGCAGGAGCAGCTGTTTTCTGGGATTGGCTCCCTCTGGATCCTTTTCATCCTGTTTTAGGGAACAAGGATGTTTGAAGAGACCCAGAGGTTTTTTTTTTTTGTTTTTGTTTTTTGTCTTTTGTCTTTTTTTCCGTGTCCGGCAACGGATCACAACCCTCAGTGTTGCCCCNCTCTCAGAAGGAGAGGAGAGGCCAGAGGCCTGCGTATCACTCACACTGCCCAGGGCCTGACCTCCTTGGGATAGGCCCAGCTGGTTCTGGGAGCTGTCCTTCCCCAGCCTGGCACCGTAGCCCCGCCCCCTGGCAGCAGTTCGAGTCCCAGAAGGGTGTGTGGGGGTGGCTCTGCCTCCCCTCATGACATTTCTCACCACTTGCTTGGAGGTGGCCAGAGGTCCTCCCGCGCCCCTCCTCGCCCCTCCCACACCATTGTTTAGATTTCAGTGCTGCCGGGGCTTCTGTTTCCCATTAGGGTGGGCTCCAGCCAGGCCTGGGTGGGGATGGAGGCAGCCTGAGGAAGGAGGGGCTGGCTTACAACTAGGTGGGCGAGGGGCATCAGCACGGGGGACCCCACGCCCAGGGCCTGCGTTGGGCAGAGCAGGGGTGCAGTTCACATCCCCCGCGCTGGCCGTCTGCTGCCTGAGGCCCTGCACAGAGCTCTTTGTCACTGTCTCCACGTCTCTGTCCCTGTCGTCTTTCCACCCCGCTCCTCCATCTCCCGCTCCGTCATCGTGCCTGCTTCTCTCCTTCCCCTCGCTCGTGCTCCTGCTGTGCGTGCTGCCCCTCTAGTGATTTGCACCCTCTCTTGGCCACCTGGGATGGACTCAGTGCATAGACACCAGGGGACTGGGTCGCCTTCTCTGCAGCCCTGCCCCAGTGGTGCTGAGCATAGATAAGACACCTGGGGACGCACCGTCTGAACACAGGCCCCAGCTTGCCCAACCACTCCATTTCTGGGGCGCATGGCAGGAAAGCAAGTGAGGAGAGTAGGATGTCGGGCAGGGGTCAGAGATCAAGTTAAGTCCTGCCCCAGTTTTCAGAAAGGAGTCAGGGAATAGGGCCTGGGATATGGGACTCAGACGACAGCACTGCTGTGGGGATCATTTTTCCCTTCTGGCCACCTGGGTGGGGGAGGTTCTGTTCAGGAGCAGGGGTAAGACTGTCCGCAGAGGGCAAGTGAGCCAGGGGCCTGGCACGTGGCTGTGTGTGTGAGAGAGAAAGGTGGGGGGGATTGTGCGTGATGTTGGGGAGGGTGGGGGTCACTTTTCGGCATCAGATGTGAGAGCAGTTTTTGGCTTCTGTATGCAGAGCAGACCTGGCCCATGGAGGGGTTGGAGGGGGCTCCTGGTGGGCAGCACCTGCCTCTTCTCTTGCAGGAAAGAATCTTCCTGACCCTCTCCAATTACATCTTCACTGCGGTGTTTCTGGCTGAGATGACAGTGAAGGTGATGGGGAGTCAGCATGACTTGGGCCCTCTGGTTCCTGGTGGGGGCGGGGACAGTGGCATTTGCTGAGGGCGAGAGTGTTGGCTGCAGGACAGGGCTGGGGGCTGTGGGGGCGGGGTGGCTGGTGACACAGGGTGGTCCCTAGGTGGTGGCACTGGGCTGGTGCTTCGGGGAACAGGCGTACCTGCGCAGCAGCTGGAACGTGCTGGACGGGCTGCTGGTGCTCATCTCTGTCATCGACATCCTGGTGTCCATGGTCTCCGACAGTGGCACCAAGATCCTGGGCATGCTGCGGGTGCTGCGGCTGCTGCGGACCCTGCGCCCACTCAGGTGACCCCTCCCCAGCAGTGCTTCCTCCACAGAGACCCCTCCAACCACTGGCACCACCACAGTGGAACAAAAGCCCTCACGTGCCCACCTCCTACCTGCGACCTCCACCGTGGTCCTGTCCCCCACCTCGGACACTGCTCAGTGAAGCTGTGGCCCTAGAGATTTCCCTCCAGCATGCACACCACTCTCACTTCATTTCCTCCTCCTCTCCGACACAACGCGCTCCTCAGGGCCACTTGGCGCACGTGCCATGCCGTGACTGAGGCCCTGCGGGGGGCACAGTACAAGGGGCCACAAGCAGGGCCCACATAGCCTTCAGCTGAAGCTCCCCCTCGAGTGGTCCCCTCGGGGTGACACTCAGCCCCTCTCCGTGAGATGACAGGCCACTTGCTGGCTTTCCCCACCGTCACACTCTGTCAGGGACCACTCACTAGGTAACATTTCTCCTGGCAGGGGATCTGCCCTCTCAGGAAGCCCTCTGCAGTCAGGCGATTACTACCCCCAACTCAGAATTTTTGCAGAGATAAGAATGATACTGACTTAACATTGCTACCTCCCTGGCTGTGACAATCCATCTCTCACGGCCCCTTCCCCTCCCTGCCTGGCCCCTGCATGTTTATCTCCCTATCTCCCGCAACACACTGCAGCCCCGGGGAACACCTCCCTTGAGTTGACTCCTCCCCACCCCCCACCTCCCTGGCTGTGACAATCCATCTCTCACGGCCCCTTCCCCTCCCTGCCTGGCCCCTGCATGTTTATCTCCCTGTCTCCCGCAACACACTGCAGCCCCGGGGAACACCTCCCTTGAGTTGACTCCTCCCCACCCCCAGCCCAATTAGGTAATACATTTGACATCCTGGAAGTGGAGGGGGAGATGGGGGTGGGAGTAGGGGTATCTGCAACCTGTTTTGAGAGATTACAGATGGTGGTCCCGATGGCAGGGGTCGCATGAAAAGAGGACTGTGCTCTACACAGTGAAATCAGAAAGCTGAGCTCTTCGCCCCATCAGAGCCCCAAATGGGACCAGAGAGCCAAGGTTGGGGGTGGGGGCAGGGACCCAGCAGGATTAGAGACAAGGGAGCGTCTGAGCTGGGGGAACTCCTCTGATCCCCCACCTCCCTCCCCAGGGTAATCAGCCGGGCACAGGGGCTGAAGCTGGTGGTGGAGACACTGATGTCTTCGCTGAAGCCCATCGGCAACATTGTGGTCATCTGTTGTGCCTTCTTCATCATTTTTGGCATCCTGGGGGTGCAGGTATGTGGGAGTGTGGGGGCCAGCTGTTGGTGAAAGCCTGTAAGGTGCCTCTTCTCTTGGCCCCTGCGCTCTGAGGCTCAAGTTTCATTCCAGCAAGGAATAAACAGGGACACTTCCCTCCAGGCTCTGGGCCTCAGGCCCCTTTGCCTCCTGGGCATTCTGCAGAAAACTGGGAGCCTACAGGAGGGCCCCAAAGGGGATTTGGGCCTCAGGAGATTTCAGGCCCATGGTATCTGGAGGCTGCTCTTCCTGCCACCCTAACGCACTCCCGGAGCGCAGACGCTGGCCCACGGTCTACTCCGGGATCTCCTCCCTTCCTTCCCTGCTTGAGCAGAGTGGGCCGCAGGCCAGGCCTGGGGATCCAAGGCCCAGACAGCTGGGCCAGGTTAGTGGCGTGCTGGCAGGCAGGCGGGTGCAGACCCCAGACAAGGCAGGAAGTGGGGGCTATTGGGAAACTTGGCCTCCGGCCCAGGGAGGAAACTTGGCTTCGGAGGAGAAAGAGCCAGAGCTGCCTAAAGGATTCAGCAGACACCTCGGGGGGCCGGGGAGCCCCTCCACCCCAGTCTTCCAGTGCCCCTGGCTCCAGCTATTTCAGCTGCTGGGTAGACAGCTGGCTGTCGGGGCAGCATGGACGCCCGTGGGGGGCTACCACACTCCCCTTCCCCCTCCTTCTTTCTTTGCCTTCCTGGGATGTCTACTCTGTCCTGGGGAGGGGGCTGTTCCCTGGTTTCCTAGAAATTCTCTAGCCCTGGGGACATGGCAGGGGTGCATTTGCCAGAGCTGGGTGGTGCCTCTCTGCACGCCACCTCCCCCCATCCCCCACCTCGAGTGCCCTTCTCCTTCCCCCACTTCCCAGCTCCCTGGGTTAGTGGAGTGAAATGGCAGGGGTGCATTTGCCAGAGCTGGGTGGTGCCTCTCTGCACGCCACCTCCCCCCACCCCCCACCTCGAGTGCCCTTCTCCTTCCCCCACTTCCCAGCTCCCTGGGTTAGTGGAGTGAACCACTGTTGAGCCTGGTCCTGGGGCTCTTCTGGTGGACTGAGGCCTGTCCCGAACGGCTTGCTCAGGCCCGTGGTCCTCTCTTCCCTCAGATTCCTTTTCCACCAACAGTCATCACTTGGTCTATACTGGAATGAGGGTGCGCTTTACAGTCAGATAGACCTGGGTTTGAGCCCCTTTTCTACCACCTATTGGTTATGCAACTTTAGTGGGTGAATTAACTCCTCTGAGTCTTAGTTCTGTTTGTCTGTAGAGTGGGGTTGATAACCAACGCCGCACCCCCCCACCACAGCTGCTGTGGATCTCAAACCTCAGTGGGCATCAGAATCACCACCTGGGCAGCTTATTAAACCATCACTGAGCCCTATCCCAGAGTATTTGATTCAGTAGGTGTGGGGTGGGCCCGGGCACGTACATTTCTAACATGTTCATAGAGGATGCTGATGGGACCCCTATGTGGAGCACCATTGGCCTAGCCCTTGGTAGAGATGAATGACTGTCCCCTCCTTCCACCCTCTCCAGAACCCCCCATTACCTTTCCTCCTCCTCTAGGGAAAGGAAGGGGGTGCCTGCAGGGGAGGTTCCTGTCTTGGCTGACCCCAGAGCTGAGCACCCCACCCTCACGGAGGGAGTGCCTAGAGCTCTCAGGCCCAGGGCTGGGGTGGGGGCTAAGGGGACAGGGAGTTCTCGTCTTCCTGTGGTCACAGCTTGCTTCTCTCTGTCTCTGGGAACGTGTGTGTCCAGCTCTTCAAAGGGAAGTTCTTTGTGTGCCAGGGCGAGGACACCAGGAACATCACCAACAAGTCTGACTGTGCCGAGGCCAGTTACCGGTGGGTCCGGCACAAGTACAACTTTGACAATCTTGGCCAGGTGAGCTCCAGGCTCCAAGGTGGGGTGGTGGAGGCAGGAGTCTGGAGGGGACACAAATCCATGCTCAGTGATACATGCTGAGTTGATTGGAGGAGGGCAGCCGTGGAGAGATAGGCCCCTCACACCCTCTGCAGTCTCTCCACCAGCCTGTCAGAAAGCTCAGCCCATCCTGCAGCACCCCAACAAGTGAGCCCACAGGGGTCATTAGCCCTCCTAAAAGATGAAGAATGGAGGCTCAGAGAGGGTAAGGGGCTTGCCCAGGGCCACACAGCTGCATGGCAGGGCAGAAATCACATATGAGGTTGGGGGCAGGCACCCGCAAGTGAATCCTGGGACCACCACTGTCAGCTCAGTGACCTCAGGCAACTGACCTAGCAGGGCCTCAGTTTCATCAGCTGGTGAATGGGGTCATAACACTATCTCCTTGGAGGTGGTAGCAAGGATGCGGTGAGATGATGTGTTTATTTGCTTAGCACAGTACAGGGTGCAGGCACATCGTCAAGATGATTCCTTTTCTGGGGCCGGCCCGGTGGTGCACTGCTACAGTGCGCCACTTGGGAAGCGCGGCAGCGCTCCCACCGAGGGTTCGGATCCCACATACAGACCGGTTCCCGCTCACTGGCTGAGCGAGGCGCGGG
>NW_007726744.1:119535-219119 GCF_000696425.1 Galeopterus variegatus
CGGGAGCGCCGCGGCGCTTCCCAAGCGGCGCACCATCCAGTGCGCCACCGGGCCGGCCCCTGAGACCCAGAGGTTTTTGAGTCTCGGGATAGGTGTGTGTGAGAGAGAGAGACAGACAAAGATGGGAACTTGAACCCTGGGAAGACCCAAAGTCCTGAGGGATCAGGCTCCCCTCAAGGATCCACGGGTTTTAAGGGCCTGGGCTGCTGTCTCATGCCACCTTCCTTTTCCCAGAATAAGCTGTCTGCCCACGAGGCAGTCACCATTGTGCAGAGCGTGCTGCAGGAGCTGCTGAGGGGTGTCCTGACCCCAGACCGCACGCCAACACCTGTGGATGCCTATCTCACTGAGGAAGACGTTTTCTGCTATAGGAATCCTCAGGTATAGGCCCAGTGCCCCCACGTGCCTGCCCTGCGTGACACTGACAGCAAACCCTTCTGCGTGCCAGGACCTGTGCTGAGTATCTTCCACAAGTAACTCACTGTCCCCTCTCAGCAGTCCTAGGAGAGCGATGCTATTTATAGCTTCATTTTACATTGAGGAACTAGAAGCCCAGAGAGGTTAAGTAATTTGCCCAAGATAATGGAGCTAGCAAGGATGCCTGGTGAGAACAGAGCTTCACAAAGTCCCCCATTCAAACCCAAATGCAAAAAAAAGCTTTAAATTGGAGATGCTCAGGTAGAAAGGGAGCTGGAGAACCCCGCTGGCCACAACCCTTCCTGCTGGCTTCCTCCCTGCCTCCTCCATGGGTGCTCTTGAGGGTGCCTGTGCCCTGGCCACCCCCTCACAAGTCTTTCCTTGCCTCTACTGCAGCTGCGTTACCAGCACCAGGTGGTGCAAAGTCTGCACAGGCTGTGGCACCAGTACATGATCCTGCCCCATAAGGTCGAGGAAGGCAGGCCAGGCGAGGAGGAGTACCTCAGCCCCCGGTCCTGGCTGGCCATGCCCCAGTCAGCCCTGATGAACTCTGAGCTCTTGCCAAACTTCAGGAGCTCAGTTTCAGAACCCCAAGTGCCCCGGCAGGAGAACGAGGCCCTCAGGGATGCCCGAGATCCCTTGGGGTCCCAGAAGACTGGAGTGGGCACCATGGTTTCTCAGCGAAAGAGCATCATGGAGGAGATCCTGGTGCATGAGAGCCCGGACTTACAGAGCAGCAAGAGCCCCTGGGAGCTGGATGACTTTCCCCCACCCAAGTGGAACCTCTGCCTGGAAGACTTCCGAAAGGTGCTTCCCAGACCCTGGAAGGGGTTGGTGGAGAATGGCCCTGGCACAGCCAGTGCCAGAACCTCTGCCCAGAACCAACAAGGGAGGCTCCAGCAGCCCCTCTTCCTCTTTGGGCAAAGAAACAAAACCTTCTAAGGGCCCAGAGAAAGCAGTCTCTTGGGTCATCTCTTTTTGTCTGGGGTACCCAGGCCACTATGGTAAAGGGGCTCCCTGTCTGACCCTGGAAAACCTTGGAGAAGGAGTTCAGGGGTACAGATTTCTGAGGGAAGTCCCAGGTTCCCACAGAAGGCACCCCAGACAGACTCTCCATGGCTACATCCCCTCCTTGTTCTTGATCCTCTGGGCACCTGTCCCCATGTCACCATGCCTGTCATGAGAGGACACAGGGACCCTTGGTGTCCTGGTTGCCCATGGTGCCTCTGACCCTTTCAGGCAGTGATGACACTCCCTGAGGAGAGCCAGAGAGAGGATGCCCTAATCAGGCTCAACAAAGCAGCCCTGGAGCTGTGCCAGGAGCAGAGGCCATTGCAGTCCGACTTCCTGCACCAGATATGGTAGGTGCTCCAGCCAGTAGAGCCGCCCCATCTCTCCTTAGTGGCATCGGGCCAGGGGTCTTGGGCAGGCAGGGCCAGGACTCGGGTCTGAGCTCCCGTTGAACTCAGGTTGCTACAAGATGCTGCCAACATTCCAGGCTCTGGAACCTGCCATAGCAGCCCCTGAAGCTGCCTGCTGCTCTCTGGGGAGCAGTCACAGCAGAGTAAAATAAAAACCTTGTCTTTTTTTTTTTTTTTTATTCTGCTTCTTTCCTCGTTCTTTCTCAATGAAAAAGAAACTTTTTTTTTTCTGTCTGTTCAGAACTTGCTTGGATAGCCTTGGGGAGCCTTTTGCAAGGTCCTCAAAACACAGCCCCAGGAGCCTCATGCTGGAGGTCTTATGCAAGGTTAAGCCCCTTCAATGGAGCTGGACCCAAGTCCAGCCATAGTATCAAGCTGGAGTTTAGACTGGAATAGGGCTGAATTAACGCAGGCCTCCTGACCCTAGTCCTGGGCTGTTTTTTCTTGGCTGCCACCCAAGGGAAGTCAAAACCCCATGGGAGTGCTTGCATGGGAGGCGATGAGCTTCTGACTGCTTGGGGGTGTGGCATGTCCATGGTAGTTCCTGGCACCACGGTCTTTGAAGGGAGGGAGCTGAGCCTCCGCAGATTCAAGGACAAATGAGGAGTGATGGCTTTTCTCCAGTATGTCTTGCCCTCTAGTTTGCAGCTGTGGCAAGATGTGATTGACAGCCTGGTGAGCTATTCCCTGTGGCTGAGAGCTCTGCTGGGCCTGCCGGAGAAAGAGACCATCTATTTGGATGTGCCAGAAGAACAAGGTCAGACCTAGTGCTACCACACTGCTGTGTAGTCTTCCCCATCCCTCTGCCTGGACGGCAGTGGTACCTCAGCCATTTGTATCCCTGTGGTGGAAATGCTGTTAGATTGAACCCTAGGAGGCCCCTGCTACTCTTCTATCTACAGCCAGGATCTGGGACCCAGAAGCTACCTTAGCAACCACCTTAGTTCAGTCCCCTCATTTTACAAGTGGAGTCCCAGAGAAGTTCAGTGACTTGTCTGTGGCCATACATGGGGGAATGGTGGAGTTGGGACTAGAACGCAGGTCTCTTCCCTCTGCCCCACAGCCCTGCTCCCCAAGGTCACATGCTTGGATGAGGGACTCAGAGAAAGCATGTCCTCATAGGGCTCTCTTGGAGGCCTGTGGGGATTCTCTGAAAGCTGCAGAGGGCACTGCCAGGGTTCAGGGCCATTCCCCTCTGCTTCCTGTCTCATCTCTTGCATCAGCACTTAACTGTGGGATCGGCTAGGCCATGGGCGCTTGCCATATTATCTTCCACTCACCTCCCATAGATCAAAAATCACCTCCCATCATGGAAGTGAAGGTGACTGCTGGGAGAGTGGGGAAGGAGGAGCGGAGAGGGGCAGCCCAGGAAAAGAAGCAACTGGGAATCAGAGACAAAGAGGACAAAAAAGGAGCCAAGTTGCCAGGGAAAGAGGCATGCTGGGACACGGTCCAGGCCTGGGGTGGGGTTGGGGAGGGCACTGGAGTGGCCATAATGCCCCAGCTGTCCCAGTGGGCTGCTGTTGGGAAAGTCCCGGACCCACCTCAGCAGCTCTGGAAGGCTGTGCTTGTGTCCATGTCTCCACGCAGGACCGGCTCAACAGCAAGAAACAGAAGGCAAAGGAAGACAAGAAAGTAATGAAATCTGCAAGTCGGGAAATTTCCTTGGAAGATCCTGCCCCTGACACCACCATCCCCTTTCAGGAGCCCATAGACCCCCACGTCATGGAGAAGTACACGCAGAGGCTGCACACTGAGGTGAAGGGAACAGCCAGCAGCCGTCCCTCCCCTCGCTCCCACCTGCCCCGTTCACAAACCAGAGTGCCCGCTCTATGGGTGATGGAGGCAGAGCTGCCTTGTGAAGGGCATTCTATGTGCAGGACAGGCCTCGTGCATGAGTGACACTCCTAGTGCGAGTATGTGGGGTGACGAGCCCCATGGAAACAAGAAGACTGACCAGGGTTGGGGCAATGGGGAAGGCTGGGTGGGGGCAGGGTGGGCCTCAGTGAGAAGGTGACTCCAACAAAGACTTCGATCCAAGGAGGTGAAGACGGACCAGGTGACATCTGGAAAAAGTGCCCAGGCAGGGGGAGCAACTAATGCAGAGGAGGGAGTGGCCAATGTGGCTGGAGGGAGGGGGGCCACAGAGGGGCAGCAGGTCATGTGGACTTCGATCCAAGGAGGTGAAGACGGACCAGGTGACATCTGGAAAAAGTGCCCAGGCAGGGGGAGCAACTAATGCAAAGGAGGGAGTGGCCAATGTGGCTGGAGGGAGGGGGGCCACAGAGGGGCAGCAGGTCATGTGGGGCTTTGCAGGCCATTGTGAGGACTTGGGATTTTCCTCAAAATGTGAAATGATGCAGGACTTTGAATAGAGGGGTGATATGGTCTGACTCAGGCTTTAGAAGATCTTTCTGGCTGTCATTTGGAAAACAGAGTCTAGGGGAACAGAAAGGAAGGAAGCCCTCCTCATCCTGCTGCCTCTTCTTCCTTAGGTGTGTCCTGGCAGACGTGTTCCTTGGGAGAACCCACGTAGGGTGCATTTCTATCGGTTGTAAAGGTTTTGAAACACTGGAGAGACTTCATCATGAATCTCTAAGAATAGATCATGATGAACTTAGGTTTTTTGTTAGTTTGTTGTTTTGTGGGGTTTTTTGTTGTGGTTTGTTCTGGAGAGAAGGTCCACAAAGCCATGTTCGATATGTCAACGTGCCCAGTGACGATGCCTTATCTTTCTCCTATGCAGACAGCTGGGGAGCTGGGATTACGTAGTGCAGTGTGGTAACACTCCGGATCTCATTTGATCAGAAGCTCCATTTGCTACTGGTGACACCACTGAGACTTCTGATGGTCTGAAGGGCTCTGAGGACCCATGGAGATAGACTTCCTTGGCTCTTTGAAATGAATCAACTTGCCTAGGCTTGTGTGGTCCAGCCCCACTGGAGGACTTAGTCTTGGAGACCTTTTAGTATGTGGATCTGTGATCTTACAGGAAGGAAAGTTGGCCTCTGGGAGGCCAGAATAGAATTGGGGCTGAGCACAAGACCACCCCAACGGACTAAATGGGCACAGCTCCCTAGGCTCCCTAGATTTGCCCCTTTGACGTCTCTAGGCTCTAGTGCCCCTATATTTCAAAGGCACCAGTGCAGGATTACCTCCCCAGACTGATTTGAAAGATGAAACTATTTGCAAAATCAAAGTTCTACAGAAATCTCTCACAACTTTGTTTTTTTCCCTCTCTAGATGTTCTCTAGTAGCTCGGTTGATGTATGGGTGCTTTCCACAAAGCAAACTTTTGCCTGTGATGTCTGTCCCATTCTTCCAGGTCTATGGGCTGCTGGACACCCTGGTGAGTGACCTGATGGTCCTGGCTGATGAGCTCAGCCTCATAAAGAATATCGAGGAGCCTTGTGTCTTTTAACCTGACTTGGCCCAAGCAACCCACAGAGAAACTGGTTAACAAACATCAATAAAGAACCTTTAGGTTTCTGCCACTTCTTTGTGCCTCTGTGTCTTGGATGTTGGATCTGGATGAAGTCACCTTGTGGCCCAGGTCCTCCCATGTCCCATCTGCCTTCAGACTCCCTTGCTCCCAATTTCCTGGAGCCACCCTGCAGCAGGGGAGACAGACACACATGGGGAGGTGATGTGAGGGATGACGCGCAGAAGAGCAAGTTGGTAGCAGGACCAAGAATGAGGTGACAGAACAGAGTGTCACCCCTTGTAGTCCCTGCCCCTGGTCTTCCTTGGCCCACACTTTTAGGGTCAGTCTTCCTGGAGCCAGGTCTTCCCAAAGATGACAGTGAGAGTAGGTGGGGAACTAGACCCATGGGACCTGACTCCCTGAGATCCTCCCACTTCAGCTGGGTCCCAGGGCCCCACCCCAGGCCCTGGAGGTCATGCTCACCACACCTCTTAAATCCTAGAGCCCAGACCCCCTTGTCCTTGGCCAGAGGTTATTATTTCGGATTCTAGTCTGTCTTACCCTCCTCGTGTGAAATCATCTGGCCTTGAGTCATTGTTTTGCATCAAATACAGCTGCTGGACTTCATGCTCCCTCCCTTGCTCAGGGGAATGTGGATTGGGCTAGAAATGGCTCTTGGAAAGAAAGGTGCTGTCAGTTCAAACTCAGCGCCACCACTGTTTTCTGTCCATAATAGCCATTTGGGGCTGTGCTTCCTGTGTTGAGTGGGCTCCAGGTGCCCAGAGTTTGAAGAACATCTTTGCTGATGGGGGTGGACTTATTGCCTTTCAGTGCTGATGGAGTAGAAAAGGTGAGGGTGGGAGGCTGGGTGAGTGGCCACAGGCTCAGTGCCCCTCGGGTTTACATTTGGTATTTCTGATAAGGTCCTCAAGCATCCTCTAGTTAAGATGGGAGGAGGAAGTTTGGAGAAAGGAGGACGCTCCATCCGTGTGTAGGAGAGGCACAGAGGGGGCTATGCTTGGGTCCCCAGTGGAAGGCAGTAACTCCACCAAAGGGCCGGCACTAGGAAATGGTCCTGCCTTCCCCTTTAATGTCCTCCTGGCCCAGAGGAAGAAGGTGGAGGTGGTGAACCCCTCCCCTCCGGCCTGTTTCCTGTTGAGGAGGCAGGGAAAGGGTTAACTCCCTGCAGGGTGGGAGTGGGTCGCCAGCATGCCTGTGGCCATGGCTGTGGCCGGCAGGCAGCGTGGCAGCGTGGCGGTGGTCGGCAGGCAGGCCTCCCACCTCTGAACACAACACACCACTGGCCGGCAAGCAGGAAGGGGTTAACACACCCAGCGCTTCCTCCTGTGTCCTGTTACTGCTGAGGCGGACCTGCCAGGCCAGCTGAGCAACTTTCCTCGGAGTGCTGCTGCTGGCTGACTGTCGTTTGGCCGGTGTCTATGCTGTCCATTCCGAGGACCCTGCATCTGCCCTACTGAGTGGTCTGAGCCTCCTGGGGGAAGGTGGGTCTCAGGGACGAGGGTCCATGGTGGATGGCTCTGGAGACGCTCCCGAGGCTGTGCCATCCCCTGCCACACAAGTCAGAGGGTCACTGCAGAGTCTGCTCGGCCAGGGCTGGGGCCAAGGGAGCCCGCACTGGAGGTAAGCTTCCTCCTGGGGTCCCTTCCTCGCGTGGGCTTGGGGCTTAGTCTCTTTTCCAGGTGCAAGGGAGGAGGGCTGGGAGGGCTGGTCCACAGAGCACCTGGAGGCTTCTTACCTGCATCTCTCTCCCTCCCTGCGACCCCCAGAAAGGGCCTCACTCCTCATCCCAAGACTCCGCTTATTTGGTGGCATCTTAGCATCTTTCCCCACAGACTCTTGCTCATCTCTGCTGTTCCCCCCTTTTCAGCCCCTGATGCACCTCTAGCCTCACGCAGCCCTCACCCCACTCCAGTGCCCTCAGGACACAGCCACCCCGGGGCTGAGGAAGTGGACAGAAGTGTAGAGCTAGAGCTCACTCCCCTGTCCCTCCAGCAACAAGAAAGCCAATGCCACTCCCCCCACTGCTCACGCTGGACCTGATTGGGGGCAGGGGTAGGGATGAAAGCTGGAGCCTGCCTTCACAGAGGACAGGAGGGGGTGCGGCTGGTAGGGGCACACAGACTTCCAACAAACTCGTGCATGTGTGACTGGACAGATCTGAGGATGCCATCTGCTTCCTCAGTCCTGAGAAGAGCAGCCCCACCCCTGCACAATCCTCCTTGGGACCCTATAAGTAGGGGAGAGCTGACACCCTGTGGGCCCTTCTCCCGATCCCCAGCCTGCCTGTCTCTCCTTGCCCCCTCCTGCCCCCCGCCTGGCCTGCCTTCTCCCTCATCTCTGAACTGGCCTCTCAGGCCCTTCTCAGTGTCCTTCGCTCCACCTGACAGGGTCTGGCTCAAGGTCACTGCAGTAATTCCATACCGGGCTACCCGGGGCTACTGCTGCCACCGCTGCCACCTTATCGGCTGCTGGGTTTCTGTTTCACTCCCTTTTATTTCTGGGCATACTGCGTTCGATAAAACCCTTTGCTTGTAACCCCGCTGGCAGGGCTCCAGCCGCTCCCTTCCGCACTCCCTCCTGTCCTCCTCCCCTCCACGCTCCCTCGGCCTTACCCTGCCCCCTCTTCCTCCCTACCTTGTCCCTTCAAACTCCAGGAGAGGAAGGTCAAAGCACCTCTCCGTGTTTCTGATCGCCCTCCCCCCAGCTCCAGCAGAGGTGTGCAGAGAATGCCCACCTGCTAGGAGAGAAGTCTGGGCCGGAGCTGCCGGGCCCCTCCCACTAAGGCGACTGCCCCCACCCCAGCCAGGCAGGAGGGCCAGGGAAGCCAGGCCCAGGCAGGGCTCTGGTGGAATCACAATGCCCGACTGGTTCTGCCAGTTCCAGTGGCCAGCAGGGAGGGGCGTGCATGGGGGTGGCTTTGGTGTACAATTATTCCCCTTCTCCACTCTGCCTGCCACTGGGGAGGTGAAGGCAGGTCTGAGTCACTAGTGAGGAGGAGGCAGGCATTAAACAAGTTGTGGCCACCGTGGCATTCCCACAGAAGGCCGGAAAGACAGACAGCAGACAGAAGGTAGGCAGCTCTTTTGCCTGGCACGCTCTACCTTGCCGGGCTCCCACAGGACCCAGCCCTCTGGGCCTATGTTCTCCCAGACACCTGGGCCTCGAGGAAAACTGCCAAGGCCTGTGGGGCTGCTTTGAACGGAGCCCAGCATTGGCAGGGCTGGGGTGGAAGGAGAGTGGAATTGAGCGGGGGAGGCAGGACAGCCTCCTGATTCCGGCCTTCTGGCAGCCCAGGAGCCAGCTGAGGCACAGCCAGGCTGGGGACAGAGGCACGGGAATGGTGCTGTCGGGGACTCTGCTTTTACTTTCTGACAGGGTCTTGGGAGGACCTTCCTCTGTCTTGGGCCGGGTCCTGAGGCTGAGGATTTTAGCGGGCTGGCCCTGATCCTCCCTCTGCCGGGGTATCAGAGGTCTACTATGTGTCCAGGGCCTTGGGGGCTTGGAGAACCCAGGCTGTCCCTACTTTCAGGGAGCTTCCATTCTGGTGGACAGGGTGGGACTGAGACAGTCAGATGAATTAATTACCAAACTGGATGACACTGACAATAAGTATCTGGAGACCTAGGTGTTAGTCCCAGCTCTGCCACCTACACACTGTGTGATGTGGGCAGGTCACATCCCCTCCCGGCCTCAAAGCTCCCCTGTGTGCAGCGGGGTGGTGAGGGTGGGAGTGGCAAGATCTCTCTGAGAGGCAGTCACCCCCAAATGCTCCTTTCTCTCCTGCCTCCTGGCCTGGCTCACAACATCCTCTCCGAGCTATCCTTGCTCACCTTGCTGGTTCCCTCCTCTTCATCCTTCCCTCTGCGTCTTGGATCTCAGCTCAGTCACCACCTCCTCCAGGAAGTTTCCCCTGATTTTCCTTGCTTGGGTCTTCCTGGGCTCTTCTGCACTCCCACACTGGACTGCCATTGTCTTTACCCTCTCACCAAATGTAGGTGTACCAGGACATGTGTCTGCGTGGCACAGTGCCTGGCTCAGAAAAGGACCCCAGGAAATAGGTGTTGAATGAATCTAACTACAGAAATTAACAATATGAGAGAAGGATAGTGATCTGAAAAGCCAGAAAGGATAGGTCTTAAACTAGATCCTGGCAGAAACAGAGCAGGTTACCAAGCAGAAGCAAGGTGGTGGGCATTCCTGGGGTCATGTTAGTGTCCTCGTTGAGGCCAAGCACTCTCGGGTGGGGCTGCCTGGGGTCATACTGGCCACCCACTTAACCAGCTCTGTGATCTTGGAAAGTCATTTAATTCTTCTCTGAGCCTCACTTTCCCCGTCTGTGAATGGAGATAATACCAGTGTCTCTGTGATGTGACTGTGACTAGATGCACACGTGAAGCTAGAAGTGCCTGCTGAGTGATAAGTCAAATAAGAAAAATAAAAACAAGTGCCTGCTGAAGGCTGTTCCTGGCAGCAGGGACTCTATAGCCAGGACTTATTTAGTTGGTTGGTGGCTGAGTTACCAGAAGTGGGCCACCGCCTCTGAGTTCCATATCCTTCTTCCTCAGTCCCATGTGGAACCCAAGGATGCAGCCACCCTGCTGAGAGCTTGGTGGCCCACCCTTCAAGACTGTGACCTTGCAACGGTGGCCCTCGGCCCTTCACTTCGGGCAGGGGTGGTGGCTGCCCACCTCCAAGCCCCCAGCCATGACAACCTCCGCGCTCCGTCGCCAAGTGAAGAACATTGTGCACAATTACTCTGAAGCAGAGGTCAAGGTGCGTGAGGCCACCAGCAATGACCCCTGGGGCCCTCCCAGCTCGCTCATGTCGGAGATTGCTGACCTGACCTTCAACACAGTGGCCTTTGCCGAGGTCATGGGCATGCTGTGGCGGCGGCTCAACGACAGTGGCAAGAACTGGCGGCATGTGTACAAGGCACTGACGCTGCTGGACTACCTGCTGAAGACAGGCTCCGAGCGCGTGGCCCACCAGTGCCGCGAGAACCTCTACACCATCCAGACGCTCAAGGACTTCCAGTATGTTGACCGCGACGGCAAGGACCAGGGTGTCAATGTGCGTGAGAAGGTCAAGCAGGTGATGGCCCTGCTCAAGGATGAGGAGCGCCTGCGGCAGGAGCGTGCCCACGCCCTCAAGACCAAGGAGCGCTTGGCACTGGAGGGCATGGCCATTGGCAGCGGGCAGCTGGGCTTCAGCCGCCGTCACGGCGAGGACTACAGCCGCTCGCGAGGTTCCCCGTCCTCCTACAACTGTGAGTGAGCCCTGGGGGGTGTGGCTGGGACAGGGAGCTGGCTGAGTTCCAATCCTGGCTCTGCAACCCCAGGCCAAGGTTAATAATACCCACCCCAGGGGGATGTCATGAGGAGCCAGTGAGCTAAGGGATGTAACATACAAAGCACATGCCTGGCACATAGTAGGTGCTCAACAAGTTAGCTTAACTATTATTACACCTGTTATTATTGTTAATTAGCTGTCTGATAGGATGGCATGGTAGTGGAAGCACAGGCTCTGGAGGCAGATAACATTCTTTATTCTGCCCCTTCCAAGTTGTGTGACCTGGGTAACCAGCTCTCTGAACCTCACTTTCCTCATCTGCAAAATGGGGACAGTCTTACCTGCCTCCATTGTTTGATCTGAGAATTAACTAAAAGCAGGCCCAGGAATGCCCTCAACCCTGTGCCCAGACACATGGCATTCCCCATAGGACCTCCCGCCCCCACTGGAGGGCACTGCCCTTGAAAACAGAGGCACTGCTGGGCAGTTCCCGACTCTCCTTCCTGCAGCGGTGGGGGCTTCCCTGATCTGAGGGCTACTTAGAGTGGCCTTCCTTTCACAAAGCCCTTCATGGTGTGTAGTGGGCTTGGAGGCTGTGACCTTACTTGACTGGAACCCCTTACCCTCCCACTCCACCCCCCTCGGCACCAAGCAGGATGGGGTCCTTTTGGAAGAGTCCAAGAGCTGAGTGAGAGGATCACATTTCAAGTCCTGCTTCAGGACCCTGGCCAGACACCCTCTGAGCTGTCTGAGCATCTGTCAAGGAAGGACTGGAGTCTGCACCACTGGAGTGGAATGGGCACTTACACAATGTGCCCAGCACACTGCCTGGCCCCCGGGGCCCTTAACTGCCAGTCGTTCCCTTCCCCCGCAGTTTCTCTCCTTGAGCCTCAGCTTGCTGGCAGGCAGAGGTGGGCGCCTGTGGGTGCTGCTATGCTCACGCAAGCCACTGTGGTGTTGCAGCCTCCTCCTCATCCCCCCGCTACAACTCTGACCTGGAGCAGGCGCGACCTCAGACGTCAGGAGAAGAGGAGCTGCAGCTGCAGCTGGCCCTGGCCATGAGCCGCGAGGAGGCCGAGAAGGTGAGGCCCGACCGCTGCAGTTCCTGTGTGTGGGCTGGGGAGGGGACAGGAGGAGGGAGAGGGGCCTGTGTGCCCCACAGCCTTGACTCAGGTCCCCTACCCTGGGCCCCAAAGCCCCACTCTTGCTCCCAAGGACAGTGCAGGGCCTGTCTGTGTCCTAGCATCTGTCCCGGGCAGGGACTGCCTCCCCGCCTCCAGTTCTCGTTGGGCCCAGAAAGGGTGGTGTGTAGCTTGGGGTACGTGGTGTGTTTTGGGAGCCTGCTGCCACTTTGTGGAGGGGAGCGAGTGTGTTGATGGACACACTCCTAGGAGACAATGGGATACACTGCATTCCCATCAGCTGTCCTTTTGGGGGGACAGGGAAACCCTTGATGTCATCTTCATTACCGTTATCTCTGTGGATCAGGGAAGACCCAGCAGAAAGCAGCTGGGCCTCACACAGGCTCGGGGAGCTCTCAGGGGATCCAGAAGAAAAAGATCAATTTTCCTGATCTTTAAACTGCATCTCAGATCCAGGCAGGAAGAAGGCCACATCCACACTGCTTTCTGGGGGCAGGCTGCCCACCCATACTCAGGGTGGTCATTTCTGTCTCTCCATCCCCACTTCCCGGCCAGGGCTATGCTGCCTGTCTGGCCCAGGGTGGGAGTACCTGGGCGAAGTTCACCCCTCTCCTTCTCCCTCGCAGCCAATCCCCCCAGCCTCTCACAGGGACGAGGACCTACAGCTGCAGCTGGCTCTGCGCCTGAGCCAGCAGGAGCACGAAAAGGTAGTGGGCTGGGCCTGCTGAGCCCACCTGGGCCCTGGTGCTGCTGCTGCTGGTGGTGGAGGTGCTACACGGGCACTAACAGGCTCTTCCCGCTGTACCTGGTGGTCCCGCTGCTCCTAACCTCTCGGCCGCCTCTCACCCCACACCTCTCCTTGACTCCAGCCTCAGGTGTGCAGGTTCCATCAAGCCCAGCCTGGGCTGCTCATACTCGTCACTCCTTCTGTGCCTTCTGCAGGAGGTGAGGTCCTGGCGGGGAGATGACTCCCCCATGGCCAATGGTGCAGGAGCTGCCATCCGCCGTCGGCAGAACAGAGAGCCTGAGAGAGAAGAGAGAAAGGAGGAGGAGAAGCTGAGAACCAGCGAGGTAGGGAGCAGGCTGGGGTGCAGGGGCTGGATGGGGCCTGGGAGATGAATTGAGTTAGTATTTGTAAAGAGCGTAGAATGGTGCTTGGTACACAGGAAGCACTACTTAAATGTCTATTAAATGAAACTGGGGTTGGGGGGTGTAGCAGCCCCTGGTCCCATACTGTGTGGGTTGGTAACAGAGCTGACAGCAGGCTGGGATGCAAAAGAATCCTGTTCTGAGACCCTTGGGTTTGGGGTCTGGATTTGCTGCCACTTACTCATTTTGACTTGGGTCACGTCGCTCTCTTGGCCTCAGTTTCCTCTTCTGCACAGTAGATGGTTCCAGATCCGACATTCTAGGATTATGTGATTCTGTTGATCAAGACTGGGGGTGGGCTCAGGCACATGGTGCTGTAAACATCTTGGGCTCATATACATACCTTCTGGGAGGGTGAATGGGTGGCGTGCTACCCTCGGGTGCCTCTGTCCCCTTTCTGCCTTGTTCACTGTGGTCAATTTCTAGGACATTGACCTAGGGAGGCAGGGTCATTGTAAAAACTCCGTTTCTGACCTTCCTGCCCGTTTCTGCTGGCCTGGGTGGATCAGCGGCTGCCGAGGAAACACTGCTCCACAACTTGGGGCGCAGAAATGCTCCCACTTCCCTTACAGCCCCGCTCAATCCCCCATCCCCGTCAGCCTGGCACCTTCGCTTCCAGATGCTCCCAGGCTCTCATTCATTCCTTTATCACACGGCGGCCCTGGGGATGATCTTCACAGCAAGAGACAATGTGCATTCGTTCCCATTTTGTTACGCAACAATTATGTGCTAAGCACTTTAGGCAGATAATTTCATTTAATCCTTGCAACAACACTCTGAGGTAGATGATATTATTACTCCCATTCAGGACCGGCTACATCATTTGTGTGGCCCAGGGCAAAGTGAAAATGGGGGTTCCGAGTTCAAAATGGGGGCTGGCCGGAGTGCCGCCTTGTAATACCAAGGTCAAAGGTTCAGTTCCAAGGTCAAGGGTTTGACCAGCTGCCAAAAACCCAAAAACAACTGGGTTAAGAGTTTCAAAACTGGGACCAGCAGAGCATGAAACCGAGCACGAAGCCCTCCCAGTGCGACTGCGCAGGTCTCTCACTCTTGTAATCAACATTGGTCCATGTCATAGGTGAGGAAACTGAGGCTCAGAGAGGTTGAGTGGCATGCCCAAAGTCACAAAGCCAGTGGGTCTGGAATTCAGACAGTCTGGCTCCACAGCCAAGAGCTCTCAGGCTGGGCCCTCGATTTAATTCAGCAAATATTGACTGACCTCTGTGCACAAGTGCTGACCTTGCCTGGGAGGGATCCAGGAACATGCTAAGCCCACACCCTCCAGGAGCTCAGGGCGCAGCAGGGCAGACAAGCCCAGGGCATGTGACAGCAGCCACAGCACCAGCCAGGTGCAGGGCCCCCCCCAGGCTCCCTTTACTGTCACCTCAAATCTGGCTCCTCCCCACCAAGGCTGGGAAGAAACTCACTCTCAGCCATGCAGAGGGAGTCTGACCCCTCCTGGGGGCTAATGTGGGGTCTGAGAAAACAGGGGTAGGGGCAGGGCCTGGTACTTCATCCTGGGGGGCCACCAAAGTCACTCTCACTCCTACTCAGTGCTCCCCAGTCACTGGACCACTGGACACTGATGCAACCTCTGTGTTCAGGGGCTGGCCCTGCAGGCAGCCTTTCAGGGCACTGGAGTCAGTCAAATGGCCTTCCATAAGCCAGAGACACCAAAGTTGGTGGTGGGGACACAATGCCACCCTCCTTCCTGAGGTGGGGGAGGGGAGAAGGAGCTTTGTGTGGAGGGAGGGAGTCATGCTGTGGCTGTTACATACAGGATGGACAAGAGCACCTACTTAAAGAGTCAGACCGCCAGGGTTCAAAACCCTGCTACAAGGTTTGAGATCAGTAATAATAATAATGATCACTTAGTAATAAGTGGTTATGCTCTCTGACCTTGAGTAAATTACTTAACCTCTCTACATCACCACGCCTCTGTTTTCTTACTTGTCAATTGGGATCAAGGGTTCCTTCCTTATGAGGTTGCTGGGTGGATGCTCCCAGGCCAGTTCCACCCTCTTTAGAGACTGACCGTGAGGAATGAACCCACCGTGCCCCTCATTCCTGGTTTTGCCAGGTGGCACCCAGATTCCACCCCCATCCGTCTTCTGCTGCACCCAAACCCAGGAAGGTTCCATTCTTCCTGGTCCCTGGACCACCCTTTGTGCCTCTGCCACCTAGGCCCTCCTCTTCTAAAGTGGCTCTCCGACGAGAGGTCCCAAGGGGAGCTTTGTCTCCCATACTGACACTCCACCTCATTTTTGGGATTCTTTGGTCTTGGCTCATGGTCTTCTTCTCACCCAGATCTTACTGGAGTGAGTTTGATGGAGTTCCATGACTCCATTATCTAAGAGGATGATTTTGCAGCATCTTGACCTCTCAGCTGCCCTTACCCATGGTCACACTCTGGGGCTTGCTGTTACCCCAAATTCTTTCATGTTCAAGGCAGGCTTCCTGTTCTCTGATGTTAACCTAATTCCTTCCCACTGGAGCACTCTTTGGACCCTCCCACCTGCCAATCCTTTGGTCACCCCACCACCCCCACATTCTCAGGATTGCACAGTATCAATGACCTTTCCTCAATACTTTTAGTCTCAACTGAATCCTTCCAGTTGATAGGTGTCTTAATTGGCTTCATTCATCTTGAAGGTCTCTCCATGTTTCCCCTCACGTCTAGCCCCCATCCTCTCTCTCCAGTTCCCTTTTCTTTCCCCTCCCCACCTCCCTCAGCCTGATTTCACTGAAACTACATCCACTGGGCAGCCAGCGGGATCTTTCCAAAATGCAGATCCAACCAGATCACTCTCCTGACTAAAGACCTTCAATAGCTTCCTTCTGCTCTCATCAAAAACTCCTTTCTCTGGGCCGGCCTGTGGCTCACTCGGGAGAGTGTGGTGCTGATAACACCAAGGCCCTGGGTTCGGATCCCATATAGGGATGGCCGGTTCACTCACTGGCTGAGCATGGTGCTGACAACACCAAGTCAAGGGTTAAGATCCCCTTACCGGTCATCTTTAAAAACAAACAAACAAACAAACAAAAAAAAACAAACCCCTTCTTACAGTTCACAAGTCCCTCCAAGATCTGCCCTCCTCCTCAACCTCCTAACCTCATCTACTACCTGTATTTTCTTTGCTCTCTGTCATCCAGCCATGTGAGCCTTCTGCAGTTCCTCAGCCCTGACTTGCTGACATGCCACAGGGCCTTTGCAGACACCGTTCCTTCTGCCTACTTCCCCAGCACTCCCCCCACGCTCCCTGCAACTTCCCTCCTCTCCTTCTCTGTAATTACTACACAAATGTGAGTTCCTCAGGAAAGTCTCTCCCCTTGGCCATCCCACCAGACCGGGTCCCTTGTTATGTTATACCATTTATGGCACCTGTCAAAGTGGGTGCTCCTGTATTTATTTGTGTGGCTGTCAGATTAGCTTCTGTTCCTCTCAATAGTCTGTGAGCAACACGAGGCCAGGAGCCTTGTCTCTGTCTTCCAACAATCGTACAATCAGTGCCCTGCAATGTGGCAGGCAAGGGACACAATAAATATTGGCTAAATGTAGCAAATAAGGCGAGTGTGTAAAGTATATTATAGGCCATAAAACTGACTCACCATTATTATTCAGGAAGACTTTCTGAAATCCCTGGATGGGATTTGAGCAGGACCTTGAGATCGGGAGGCTGGGCAAAGTGGAGCTTGCTAGCTGGTGGATCTGGACAAGCATGCCTTCAGCGTGGGCCTCATTTATCATTTATGAAATGGGCAAGGGTAGGACACAAGGAGCTGGAGCTCTGACATTCCACGGCCCTACCATCCCTCAATCCTCCCCGTGAAAGTTATCCTCCCGTAGGCAGGGGTTTAGTTAAGCCAAACCTAGCCCAATTTTATGCACAGATCCAGGGCCTCCCAAGACTGGGCTGTCCTGTCTGCACTTCCACACTCTGCCACCGGGAGGCACTTGAAGACCAGCCACACGGCTCCGAGTCTCGGGGAAGACCAGCCCGCAGATCTACCGGTTCCCCGGGCCCGCCCCTTGCATCTCCCGCCCTCCCTTCCTGTCCGCGGCGGCCGGGCCCATGGCCACAAGCAGCCATGCTGGGCGCGCGGGCCTGGCTGGGCCGGGGCCTCCTGTTGTCCCGCGCTGGGCAGGGCCTCGCCTCGAGCCGCAGGTATGGGCCGGTGGCTGGTCTTCCCGGCTCTGATCCCCATGCCTGCTTGGATCACACCTGCATGCCTGCTCCATCTCCACCCCTGCTCCGGTCTGCCAGGGCCAGGTCGCAGCAGTAAGGCCCTCCTCCCCTCCCCACCCCTCAGGCTGCCGGGCTAGCTCCCCAGGGACTGTTCTGACACCGCCTCCAGGAAGCCTTCCTTGAACCCCAATGCTGAGCTGGGGGCCCTTCTCCAACAGCACATTGTGTCCTGTCACAGTCCTTTACTACTGCTTGGGCCCATAGGCCACTCTCCCAGGCTGAATTCCCTGAGGTCAGGGTCTCTTTCTGATTTCCTAGGTGTCCTGAGGCTCTGGCACCGACCTGGCCCCACAGAAGTGCTAGTAGGTGGGCACTGAGTGAGAAAGGCCCTTGTGTCTATTTTCCTCTGGTCACCCCTCGCATGGTCCAGTCCCAGACCCGCTCTTCTTGACCTGTCCAGCCACTAGCCGTGGGCAACCTCCCCGCCCCAGTCCTGCACACAGGCATTCCAGAATGACACCACCAGCAAAACCACCCTGGGGAGGGGCCCCCAGGTAGGGGGAGAGAACAGAGCCCAGAGGACCATTCTGCCCATTGTGACCCGCCTTGACCTCACAGCCATCCTTCCCACCGCCAGGTCCGAGAGGTTGGGGGAGACTAACCTGGCAGAGAGCCCCCAATGAGCCACCTCTCTTCACCCCCCCAAAAACATAAGGGGGAGCATAAAGGCCACAGTCTCCCCCGTGGTTCAGAAAGGTGGGTTGGGCTGAGAGCAGGGGTTCCGAGAGAGGTGCTGGTGGGCTGGGTGGGTTGGAGTGCACTCTGGGGTGGGCTGGGGGGAGGTGGATGGAGGCCCTTACCTGCTTGACCCACCTGCCCATGCCAGGGGTAGCTCTTCCCGGGACAAAGACCGAAGTGCGACGGTCAGTAGTTCGGTGTCCATGCCTGCTGGAGGATGGCATCCGGGACCACGTGGGGCAGGTGCAGGGGGCTGGGCACTCCTTGGAGGGGCAGCAGGAGGCCTGGGGTGGAGGTTGAGGCTGGGATTGGCCACAGCTCTGCATCCTGCCTGTCCCAGGGCTTGGGCATCCGGGACCACGTGGGGCAGGTGCAGGGGGCTGGGCACTCCTTGGAGGGGCAGCAGGAGACCTGGGGTGGAGGTTGAGGCTGGGATTGGCCACAGCTCTGCATCCTGCCTGTCCCAGGGCTTTCACCGCTACTCCACGGACCGCCAGTGGCACGTCCCCCACTTCGAGAAGATGCTCTGTGACCAGGCACAGCTTGCAGTGGTCTATTCACAGGCCTTCCAGGTGACCCCAACCCGGAGCAGAGGCACCTAGCCCTGGCTGCCCCTCCCAAGGCCTTCCTGGTGACTGTGGCTTCCCCTAATCCCAACCCCCAATTTCTTCCCATACACCCACAACCCAGGCTTCCCTTCCCATGTACCTAGGCTGCCACAGTGAACTCTACTTACAGCCTCCCTTCTGTGCCCCCTCAGATCTCTGGTGATGAATTCTACTCTGACGTTGCCAAAGGCATCCTGCACTATGTGGCTCGGAGCCTGAGCCACCGGGTGTGTGTCCACTGAGGCGGACAGGCCTGACGGCGGGAGGGCTCGAGGTCTCCCCTGCGCATCAGACCGGGACCAGCCAACTCTCCCCTCCCCACAGTCTGGAGGCTTCTACAGTGCGGAGGATGCAGACTCACCCCCAGAGCGGGGCATGCGGCCCAAAGAGGGTGCCTTCTACTTGTGGACCGTCAAGGAGGTCCAGCAACTCCTCTCTGAGCCTGTGCTGGGCGCCACGGAGCCGCTGACCTCAGGCAAGCTCCTCATGAAGCACTACGGACTCACGGAGGCCGGCAACATCAGCTCCAGTCAGGTGAGGGCCTCTGGGGACGCTGGAGGGGTCCTGGAGCCCCTCAGGCCTGTGGGCTCCCTCCAACAAGGGCTGTTTTCCTCAGGACCCCAAGGCGGAGCTACAGGGCCAGAACGTGCTGACCGTCCGGTACTCGCTGGAGCTGACGGCCGCCCGCTTCGGCTTGGGCGTGGAGGCTGTCCAGACCATGCTCAACACCGGGCTGGAGAAGCTCTCGCAGGCCCGGAAACATCGGCCGAAGCCGCACCTGGACAGCAAGATGCTGGCTGCCTGGAACGGTGCGGCAGCCGTCCCTGTCGGAGGCCCTGTCCTGTTTGTAGAATTACTCTGGGTGTTGAGGAGGATGTACCTGGAGGGTCCTGGCCAGCTTCTCACTGCCACGGTCTCTCCTTCCTCCAGGTCTGATGGTGTCTGGCTATGCTGTGACCGGGGCTGTCCTGGGGCAGGACAGGTTGATCAACTATGCCACCAACGGTGCCAAGTTCCTGAAGCGGCACATGTTTGACGTGGCCAGCGGCCGCCTGATGCGCACCTGCTATGCCGGATCTGGGGGGACCGTGGAGCACAGGTGGGGGGCTGGGCAGCCCGGGAGGGCTCATCTCCCCGCACGTTCCCAGCCCACCTCTGCCTTTTTCCTCCTCTTCAGTGGACGTCCATCCTGGCTCTGCCGTGCCCTTGCTGTGAGCACTTAATCTCCATGGGCCTATTTACTCATCTGGGAAATGGGTTAATGGTGCCTACTCAAGAGGTGGATTTTGAGGGTCAAGTGAAAGAGTGCATGATAAGGGCCCCCTCTGGGAAAGCCCTTCTCTCCCAGGCCTGTCCCTAGCTCCTCCCCTAATGCCTGTCCCTCAGTAACCCGCCCTGCTGGGGCTTCCTGGAGGACTACGCCTTCGTGGTGCGGGGCCTACTGGACCTGTACGAGGCCTCGCAGGAGAGCTCGTGGCTCGAGTGGGCTCTGCGGCTGCAGGACACGCAGGACAGGTTCTTCTGGGACTCCCGGGGCGGTGGCTACTTCTGCAGCGAGGCCGAGCTGGGGGCTGGCTTGCCCCTGCGGCTGAAGGACGGTCAGTGGGGGGTGCGGGCTGGCTCCCTGAGGGAGGCATTAAGTGCAGCGTGGCAGGGAAGGGTGGCATGGGTAGGGGCCCTCCTGGCTTCACATTGCTGCTATGTATGAACCGTGTGACTTAGGGCTGGTCTCATGCTGTTTCTGAGCCTCAGCTTCTTAATATGCAAAATGGAGTTAACATTGGTACAGAATTGATGTAAAGGTTAATTTAGCTGTTCTGTGAACACAGCCTAGTAACTGGCAGCCATGGGTTCATATATTGAACAAAGCCAACTTGGTCTTTGGCCTCAAGAGGCTTACAGTGTAGTAGGGGAGACAACTAATGACAATGACAATGCAAAATTGCATGCACCAACCTGTAGTTAGAATTGTGGTGAGTGCCATGAAGTAGGCACCCTCTACCATGTACCCACCCCTCATCACCCAGGTGTCCTGTCTCCTCCCCGACCGACTCAAAGTCTAGCTCTTCAAAGAGCAGCTCTTTCTCTACGGTCTAGTGCAGTCCTGGCACATAGTAGGTGAATTAATGAAAGTGCCTTGGGAGACAACAGCGGGGGCCCAACTCAGCCCCAGGGGAGATCAGATCAGATGTCTCTGAACCGAGGCCTGGAGGGCAAGAAGGGGCCATGTGGTCATGGAGGAGCTGGGGAGAGAGTTCAGGCAGAGGGGACAGTCTGTGTCCTGGAGGACAGAAGGACAGGGGCCCACGGGTGCGAGGAGGGTGCTGAGGCAGGCGGGGCAAGGAGTGGAAGGCTCTGAGGGTTTTAAGTGGATTGTGACCTGCTCTGGTTTAAGTTGAGGGCGGTCACTCTGACACTGGTGGAGAAGGGATGGGGATAGGTGAAACAGGGTGACCAGTTGGGCGGCATTAGTGGTGTTCAGTCTCAGACAAGGGTACGATACGAGGTGGGGAGAAATGGTGGGATTTGGATCTCTTCTGGCCGCAGCCCCAGCAGGACTCACAGATGGATCAGGAATGGAGGCAGAGGAAGGGACAAGGGTGATGCCACTCTGGCCAGAGCAGCTGGTGGCTGAGAGAGGCATCAGCAGTGGCGTGGGGAGCCCGGACCCCACAGCTCAGCCTGAGGAGGTGGAGTTGAGGGTGTCCGTGGGAGAGCCCGTTTCAGTAACTGCTGAAGTTAGCCTTAAACTCACAGACTGGGGGAGGCGTGGGCTGGACAGGGACCTCTCCATCCCATCCCCCTGGTGGCCCTGGACACTGTCCTGGGGCAGGGTCCTGGGACCCAGTGACCCTCCCTTACCCCTACCCTTGCCTCCCCGTACCGTGCAGACCAGGATGGTGCTGAGCCCAGTGCCAATTCCGTGGCGGCCCACAACCTGCTTCGGTTGCATGGCTTCACGGGCCACAAGGACTGGATGGACAAGTGCGTGCGCCTATTGACCGCATTCTCTGAGCGCATGCGCCGTGTCCCGGTGGCATTGCCCGAGATGGTCCGCGCCCTCTCAGCTCACCAGCAGACCCTCAAGCAGGTAGGGCGTGAAGGCACTTGGGCTGGGACCCTAGGTAGGAGGGGAGCTGGGACTGCAAGGGGGGATGGGAACATGGGGTTCCTGGGGCTGTCCCCAGAGCTCAGGCCTGTGTGTGAGTGCCCGTCACTGGGGTTGTCAGATTATGGGGGAAGGAGGCAGGGGTCCCTGGTGGCTGGTGAAGTGTTTCTCTGTATGTCTCTGTATATCAGTTTAATTGTTCCTGTCCCTGTGTGTTACTGCTGTGTGTGCATTGGGTGTGTATGGCTCTGGAGCTGTGTGTTTGTGTGTCTGTGCACCTGCCTTTCTGGGTGTATGCTGGCTTGAGAGCTTGCCAGTCTGTTTCCTGTCTGCATGTTTACGCCCCGGTCTTCAGGTTTGCTTGCTTGTATTTGCGTGTTTGCATGCATGTGTGTGCTGTTTGTATGTGTGATATCTGACTCTGTGTGGGCACCTGCTGTGTGTGTATGTGACTACTCCGTGGCTGGGTCTCTGTGTGTTGTGTGTCTTCCAGTGTAGTGGGTCTTCTCCCCATGTTTGTATCTCTACCACTATGCATGACACTGCCACTTTGTGTATTCTTCTGTGTGTGTGTGTGTGTGTGTGTGCGTGTTCCCATTTCCTAAGCATTAAATCTGACGCGGCCTCCTGGCAGCTGAGATGAGTGCCCATTCCTTCTTAGGGACATAGGGTGGGGTAGAGGAAGGATGGGGAAGCCCTGATAGGTCTGGGGCCCAGCCCCCACCCTCACCTGACATGGGAGACCTTTCTATACCGGCCAGATCGTGATCTGTGGAGACCGCCAGGCCAAGGACACCAAGGCTCTGGTGCAATGTGTCCATTCCATTTACGTCCCTAACAAGGTACCTATCCCCAGGAGCTCAGCCCCGCCCCTGCCTCCCCTGCGCTGCCTCTCTCCTCGGCTCCCCAACTCTCCTTTCCCTCTGAAGGCTTGGGGAGAGGTAACCTCCCAGTGAGCTCTACTAGTGTCTCAGCACCCCCCCATATGACCCCCTCTGCTCTGCTCCTGCCCCAGGTGCTGATTCTGGCCGATGGGGACCCCTCGAGCTTCCTGTCCCGCCAGCTGCCCTTCCTGAGTACCCTGCGACGGCTGGAAGACCGGGCCACTGCCTATGTGTGTGAGAATCAGGCCTGCTCCATGCCCATCACTGAGCCCTGCGAACTACGAAAACTGCTCCATCAGTGACTTTCCCGACCCCGTTGGGCTGGGGCGGAAGGTGGAGCTTCCCGACTGACCAGATGCTCAGGCCCTGCAGGGCCCTGCAGAACCTGCGGTTATCCCTGAGCACCCTGTCACCAGGTGACCTTGGCCCCCCTCGCTGCCCTGCCATGGGCACCCACTCACCCTGGAATAAACCTAACAGTGTCCCGTGGTAAACTCTGGGCCTCAGCCTCGATTGTGAGGGAGGAGCCTCAGTCTCCAGCCGGGGAAAACAGCCCAGGGCCCCTTCCTCTGGGAGTTGCCAGCTAACCTCTGTGCCTTCTCCCATTCTTCCTTCACCTTCCAGAGGTCACCAGGCTGACCCTGCCCCCCTCTGTGGTCATTGCAGCGGTCATTGCAGCCTGAATGAAGCTAAGGACAGGGGACTAAAACTGAGTAAAGACGCCCAGGGGTGAGGATGGGGGTGTGCACTGGTCCAGGATGGGGAGAGCCCTTCACTGTCAAGAGGGGATAAGAAAGGGAACTGCCCTCTCCCCCATTCTCTCCTCATTTTGAGCTGGGGAAGTAGCAGGATATGCTTTATATGAGCTTTATATCTCACGGAATGGTGACATTTGCATATGCCCTGATGCATTGTGGGAGCTACTGTTATCAGGACTAAGACATTTCTTTTGCAGTATCCGTCCAGCCCCCAGCCTCACCAGGATGGACACAAGGCCTCTGTGCGGGAGGTCACATTGTCCATCCCTCTGCTTTCAGGCAAGCTACTGTGTCCTTGGCACACACATCTTTGCAGGCTCCAGAAAACCCATCTAGCTTCCAGCAGGGGGAGGAGACTGGGAAGCATGCTTTGGGAAGGGCAGGTGTAGAGTGACAGGGCTGACAGGCAGGCAGGGAGGGAGGAGCTGCCCCTCTGGGGCCTTCAGGGGTCTGCTGACCTGGGCATCCTCATAGCCTCCAAGCCAAGCAACACAGATAATCAAAAGAGGCTGCTAGAGACAAGGAGGCCTGGATGGGGCCATTTCTTGTGGGGGGTGTCAGCATGGGGAAGAGTGCAGCAGGAAGGAGCCGGGAGACTGGACAGAGTCACTGCCTGCACATGGTCACACACGGCCACACATGGTCACTGGGACCAGAGTCAGCTCTGTCTGGGCATCCAGGCCCTCGGTGCAAGCCACCGGCCCATCTGGAGGGGATTAGAGCTCCAGCCAACAAGGTCAGCTGGCTCCCTTCTAGCTGGAGCCCACTCAGCCTTGCCAGGAAGTCAGAGCTGGACAAGGGAGATCTGGGGGGCGGCAAGAAGGGAGGGTAGAGCGTGGTGAAATACAGGTGGCCTTTTTGGCAGCCCCAGCCCTGGCTTTCAAACAGTCTGGACAGTTTGCAAAGCCCTCTTGCCACTGTCGTCCAGTGACCCGCATGAATGAAGTGGTGAAGCAGGCACCTTCGGCCTCGTATGGAGAGATACTCAAGGCCCAGAGGGTAAGAGACTGGCCTGAGACCCCTCAGCACATCTGGTTCTCCTGGGTCTTCAGGGTACAATAAAGACTTTCTGTTCCCCCAGGAGGTCCAGGCACAACTGTGAAGGAGGGTGCACTTGGTGTCTTCAGTCTTCTCTCTGCATTGCCTCTTTCCCGTCTCCTGGTGTCGTGCACACACACGACAATGGGATTCTGCATATGGGATCAGGAGTTAGGGCCTTAAAGGGTTAGTTCTCCTGGAGTGTTTGAATTTCTAAAGAGGGCAGAGCTGAACATAAATCTTGCTCAGATGTGAGATTTTGAAAGTCTCTGTAGCACCCATTCCCCGTTGCCAGTCCCTCTTGGGTGTGCTCCCTGCTATGCCAGGAGGATTGTCCTGGAACAGCTGTGGGCCAGGGTCATGGGAGACAGGGCCAATGACCTGTTTAGGCAGTCACTTAAGTAACTTCGTCTCTCCGAGCCTCAACTTCCTTATCTGAAAAATGGAGGCCCCCACCCAGCTCTTGGGGCTGTTGGGTGACTAAATGAGATAATGTTTGTATCATCTGAGCAAAGATTATCACAGATGGGAGGATTATCTCTGCTCCTGAGGCAGCCAGATGGGCTGTGACGAGGGGTAAAGGCAAGAGGGCTGGAGGGAAGGCCACACTGACGAGGTGATGTCAGAGCTGAGCCTTGGAGGGCTGGAGTTAAAGATGGTTTCAGGTCTTCTTTTGCCTTCTCTGTGGGTCCTGCCTCCCCACCCCTCTGCCCCACTCAGGCTAACTGTGATATCTGACTAGACGTCAGAGTCCCCTGGGGCCACTGTACAGGAATCAGGAGGTCTTGGGTGGGAGGCAAAACCCCCAGGCCCCAAACCCAGTGAAGCAGATGTGGATCTCAATTTAATCATATGGTGCGTCCCTGCCCCCCTTTCTGAGTTCATTCTAGAACAGAGTTCAGCCTAGAGACCAGGGGTGGCCTGGATGATGGATGTGGGTGTGGGGCTTGCTCACCACCCAGGAACTTGACCATTGGGCTGGACAAGCATCTCTGGCCTCATTTTCTGCTCTGCAAAGAGGTGATGATGAGAGTGGCTAGACACCACCGTGCCAGCCTTGGGGCCTCTTGATCCTGGCCGGAAGGGCAGGCCGACTCGGCAGACTGCGGACCTGCGGGAGGGAAGGTGTCAGACGCACGGAGCGAACCATAAATAGCGCCCCTCTCCCAGAAGACGGTCCCGAGTTCAAGACTCTAGCGCCTCACGCTCGGAAATGAGATCAGAGACTCCCGCCTGGAGAAAAAGGCACTTAGGGGATCTGCTCGTTAGCATGAAATGCAAATGAGCCCGGCCTCATTTGCAGAACTCGGTACGCCTATTCGGCGAAAGGACAACCGGGGAGGCGACGCCACAGCAGCCGCTCTGCCCTCTCGCCTCCTCCCCCAGCCCCGGGAAGCGGCCGGGCCGGAGCTGAGACGCCCCCGACCCCCGCAGCGGCGGGAGGCGCTCGGGGGCTGCGTGGGTGGCGCAGCCTCGGGAAAGCCAAGAACGCCTGGGAGTCGCAGGGATGCCGAGGTCATCGGGTCTATCCCTGGGCCTCTCCGCAGTGGCGCAAGCGCCCCGAAGTCTCCGGAGAGGGTACTGACCGGCCCACTGGGTTCCGCCGCGCGGACCTCCCGCAGATGTTCCTCGATGCCCGCCCTCCCCGGCGCCCTGCACTCCCTTGTCGCTCCACCCCTGGGTATCCACAGCATTTGGGGGTGGCGGCAGCGGCGGGAGGAAGCTAGAACTTACTGAGCCCCAGAATTCGGGGAGATGAAGCGAGGCAAGGGCCGGGGCCTGCGCGAGCGCGCGCGCTTGAGCAGCACAGACCCGTGAGGACCGGCCCCCGCCGGGGTGGAGGGGAGCAAGGCGAGCAGCCCCGCGAAGCTCCTGTCCCGCAGCCATACCGAGACTAGAGAGGAAAACTGAGGCACGGTGTGGGGGGGCTGGTGGGCCTTTGCAGGTTAAAGGGTAAAGCCCGGCTCTGTGCTTCCACCCCCTCCCACGTACTCGAGGCCCAGAAGGTCCCTTCTCAGGGGGTCCTTGCTCCGCTCCGCAGCCGCTCATGGGGTTCTGCGGTCGTGTGCAACCTGCCTGGCGCCATGTGTTCATGAGCACGAAGCCCTGGCGCGGAGTTCACACCCTTGAAAGGCTCTCTAGGGGCAGCGGATGAAGCTCCGGAGGGTCAACGTGAGGTCAAGGCCAGCGGGTTAGGGTTAGGAGGTCAGGGTCAAAGTCTCAGAAGTCGACCTGGGAGCAGGACCAATGAGCCCCAGAGGTTGGTGGAGGCCACGCCCAGACCATGCCTACCCCAGCCTCTCCCTGGCTCCGCCTGTTTCCCCAAGACGAGCCCCCTGCAGCCCGAAGCCCCACCCCCAGGACATCCTGCCCCGCTCCTCCCCTTCCCCAGTCCGCTCCCAGGCTCAGCTCCAGGGTGGGCGACTAACCAGGTGGAGACCCAGGAGTTCGCTGTGGCCACACACCCCCCTCCGTGCCGCCGGCCTCCCTTCGTCTCCGGGCCCTCCCCAGAGCTGAGCTCCGCCCTCCGGCTGCGGTCCAATTCAGGGGTCATGGACAAAGGATGCCCGGGGCCTGCGGCCATACTCCAGTACCCGGAGCAGAATACTCTGATTCCCCGGGGCTCCCTCCAGGGGAGTCCCAAAGACCCAAGTGGCCAATAGGAAAGTGGGTTCGGTCTGGGCTGCCGTCTGATTGGTTCCAGCTTTCGGGAGCGGGCCCAGGGGCAAGGGGAGGGGAGAGGGGCGGTCCTGGGATTGGGGTGGGAACCAGATTCCAGCTGTGGTTCTCTCCCCCCGCGACCCCACCCGCACTGCCACGGCGGCTGGCCAATGGGCGCGCGGCTCGGGGCCGGCGGCGCGCGGCGATTGGCTGCGAGGCTGGCGGGGGAGAGGCGGGGCCGAGGCTTGAAGTTGGAGTGAGGGTTCCAGCTGTGGTGTGCGCCGGGCTCCTCGCCGCCGCTTGCGCTCGCTCGCTCCGCGTCTCGGCCGGAGGGCTGGAGGGAAGGCCACACTGACGAGGTGATGTCAGAGCTGAGCCTTGGAGGGCTGGAGTTAAAGATGGTTTCAGGTCTTCTTTTGCCTTCTCTGTGGGTCCTGCCTCCCCACCCCTCTGCCCCACTCAGGCTAACTGTGATATCTGACTAGACGTCAGAGTCCCCTGGGGCCACTGTACAGGAATCAGGAGGTCTTGGGTGGGAGGCAAAACCCCCAGGCCCCAAACCCAGTGAAGCAGATGTGGATCTCAATTTAATCATATGGTGCGTCCCTGCCCCCCTTTCTGAGTTCATTCTAGAACAGAGTTCAGCCTAGAGACCAGGGGTGGCCTGGATGATGGATGTGGGTGTGGGGCTTGCTCACCACCCAGGAACTTGACCATTGGGCTGGACAAGCATCTCTGGCCTCATTTTCTGCTCTGCAAAGAGGTGATGATGAGAGTGGCTAGACACCACCGTGCCAGCCTTGGGGCCTCTTGATCCTGGCCGGAAGGGCAGGCCGACTCGGCAGACTGCGGACCTGCGGGAGGGAAGGTGTCAGACGCACGGAGCGAACCATAAATAGCGCCCCTCTCCCAGAAGACGGTCCCGAGTTCAAGACTCTAGCGCCTCACGCTCGGAAATGAGATCAGAGACTCCCGCCTGGAGAAAAAGGCACTTAGGGGATCTGCTCGTTAGCATGAAATGCAAATGAGCCCGGCCTCATTTGCAGAACTCGGTACGCCTATTCGGCGAAAGGACAACCGGGGAGGCGACGCCACAGCAGCCGCTCTGCGACAGCCCCGGAGCTTCATGCGGCTCAACGACCTGTCGGGGGCCGGGGGCCGGCCGGGGCCGGGGTCGGCGGAAAAGGACCCGGGCAGCGCGAACTCCGAGGCAGAGGGGCTGCCGTACCCGGCGCTGGCCCCGGTGGTTTTCTTCTACTTGAGCCAGGACAGCCGCCCGCGGAGCTGGTGTCTCCGCACGGTCTGTAACCCATATCCTTCGGGGCACGACGGCAGGGCTCGGGGGTCCGCAGGGGGGCGGGCCGCGCCGCCGGAGGGGCCCGAGGGTCAGGTGAGTGGAGAAGTGAGCCTGGAGGGTGGACAGATGAGAGGGGAGCGGCTAAGGAGGGGAGGGGGCGTCAGAGTCGGGTCTGCTCGGTACCCCAGGCGGATCCCACCTCGGTACACACACCCCGGTCCTCCTGGTCGGGGAAGGAAATCCAGGCCAGGAGAAGAGAGACGTACCCCGCTGGTTCGCAGCTGGAGGCTCTCCAGATGTGGGCAGGGGAGGGTCGCCATCCTCCAGATGTGGGAAGCTTCGGGAGCCTGGGAGCTCTACTCCGCTCTCCGCCGCTTAGCGAGCTGGGTTTGGTTTCCGAGTTTGGGGGGTGGGGTGGGGAGGAAGCTGCGGGGACGGAGGAGGGGGAACCGCAATCTACTGGGTTTCCCTTCTGCCCCCGCCCCAAAGTTTGCGGCGGATTCTAGGGTCCGAGCCCCCCACCTGGTCCTTGAGGCTGAGGTTTTTAGTGACCCCGAGGGAGATCTGGGGGGCGGGGACCAGGTCCTAACCCCCCTACCCCCCACCCCCTACCCAGCGGGTTGGAGGCACAACAAGGAGATTCCGGCGGCGGCTGATGTCAGGGGCGCAGAATGAGAACAAGATGTGGTGCAGGGGACATGTCTGCCCCCAGAGCTGGAGTGGAGCCCCTTTCAGCCGGAGCCCAATGCCGGGGTGCCTCCCTCCACCCCAGTTCTTTATTCGGTGCGGGGAGCTTAAGGTTGGGTTGGAGAGTTTTGTGCCGGGTTTTTTCTTGTGGAGGGAAAGACTGTGGCAAGAGCTTTGGCAAGCGGGGGATGGGATTAAGTCGGTCCAAGTTAGCCCTCCCCTTTCGCAAATAAAGAGTGCTCCCGAGGATGGAAGAGCAGGTATGGGGGACCTCAGCCCTGCCAAAGTATTAGGGGGACAGTGAGACTGTGCATGTGTTCGCTGAGGGAGACTCAGGTCCACCGCCCAGTGCCTACTCCACGGATGGGTTTGGGGAATGCAAGCCCCATATTCCAGGGAAATGGATTTAGCACTGCCCCCCTACCCTCTGCCCAATCTGCAGTGATAGGGGAGACCTTAGCCCCCTCAACCCCTAGCACAAAGCGCTGCTTGACTAGTGTCCAGCTGCCAGCTCCAGGGTAGGTCCTGCAGCCACTGAGGGAAGGAAAGGGGGAAGAAGGATTTGTGCTGAAATCCTAGGTCTTGACAGCTTCTCCTGGCTCCTTCCTTTCAGCTCAGAGGTTCTTTGGGACCCAGGGTGGGAGACCCCAGGTCTCTCTTGTAGCCCCTGAGAATCCAGCTGGGACTCTGCTTTGGGGAGAGGGGGGCGGGAAGCACCGTCAGCCCTCACTCTCTGCAGCTCTGCTGCCTCTAGTGCGCAAAGCCGGGATGTGAGCTTGGGTCTCCCCCACCCCCATCCTCTACACCCCGTGGATATTTGGGAAGCTCCCCTCATCATATCCGCTATTTCCTGACCCTTCTTCCTTCCTTTCTGAGCTTCAGAAAGAGAGATGGGGGCCTCAGAGGTCTGTGGTCCTGCTGAATAGTCACATCTTGAGCTCTGAGCCCCCATCCCCAGACCCCTTTCTCCATGGCAGAGATAGAGATGGGGAACAAATGTCACTGAGGATGGGCTCTGAGCATCCCTCTTCTCCACTCCTAACCACCTGCCCCTCCACGAATGGGAGAAAGCACCTGCCCCTATCTCTTCCTTCTCAGGGGCCCCAGGGGAGGTAGACAGATCTTCTCTCCCCTTTCCATCCCCATCCCCCCCCCCAAAGAGACTTTTAAGCTAGCATCTCTTTCCCCCTGCCCTATCTCCTGGTGCTGGTGGAAGGTCTTGAGGCAGACTCCTTCCTTGAGGGGTTCTGGAAGAGGGCAAGTGTCGAGCGCTGAAGCAAGGGAAGAGAGGTGGGAGCCCAGCACTCATCTCAGCGGTGGGGGAGCGGGCTCACCTCGGGGGAGTGGTAGTCTGGATTGTGGGGCATCAGCATCACTAGGTCTGGAGAAGCAGCTAAACCTGGACTGGCTGAGGATGGGTTGCGAACAATTTCTTGGCAAGGGGACTGCCAAACCTGTGCACCCCACCACTCCCATCCTACCCAAGTGCCATGGGAAACCTGTATTTTTGTTGCCAGAGGGGCTCTAAATCGCTTCTTCGGCCTCAGTCTTTTCCTTTCTCTTTTTCTGGTATTTGTGACACCTCCTTTGTCTCCATCAGGTTCCCTGTGCACTTCTGACTCCGAGGGACATGAGGACACTCCCCATCTCCCGCCCCCCCCCAACTGAAGCAAGTTAGGCTTTTCTTGGCACATTCTTTTTTTGGTCCCCTTCTCTCTCATCCTCTTTAAGAGATCAGGTTTCCTAGAGAGATCTAGACCCAGGTAGGAAATGGTGTGTGTGTGTGTGTGTGTGTGTGTGTGTGCGTGTGTGTGTGTGTGTGTGTGTGTCTATTGGAGAGGGAGGGAGGCCTGCAAAAGAAAGAGGGCCCAGAAATGCATGTTTTGGTGTTGGAGAGAACAGGGTAGAGGCAGGCAGTCCACTAGGCCGCCTTCCTCCCAGGTTATAAGGGAATGTGTTGGCCCTGCCCATGTGTGTTTCTTCAAGTGTGAGGGAGTGTGTTTCCCCTCCCGGGAAGGAGATCCTGAGCGTTCCCTCTCTGGCTGTTGTGTCACATCTGGAAGTTTGTGTAGGAGTTTCTCCAAGCTCCGAGCCCAACACAGCTTTTTCTCATTTGGAAATCACAGGCTGGCATTTGGGATGCCGAGAGAGGGGGAGCGGGGTGGGGGGGCAGAGGGGGAGAGGGGAGCCTGCCAGGAGTGGGGGGAGGAGGAGGGGGAGGCCTGAATGGCAGGAGCCCTAATGGCTTCCAGAAGTGAGTGTGAGTGTGTGACTGTGCGTCACTGTGTGTGCCTCTGGAGGGGCGGCGGCACCAGGAATTTCTGGAGCCTTCCTTGCCACTGTCCCAGTGCCCCAAGTGTGCCTGTTTCTCTTACCTAGGGAGAATTCTCCATTTTGGTCCTCAGAGGAAATGGGGGGGGTGTTCTTCCTGACTCCTCACCAATTCCCTCCTCTCATTTCCAAACACTGCGCTCTCCAGAAGGGATTCTGGGGAGAAGAGCTAGCACTGGGGCATTGAACGAGGTTGGGGAGACCAGAGAACCCCTCAGCACTCTTTCTGTCTCAGACCCACCTTCCTTCTGGGTCATACAACACTCCTTCCCACCCATTCAATTCCACTGCACTGTTGGGGAACTCCCCAGCACCCATAGTGCCAGTTGGAGCGATTCCTGGGATTACCCCCACCACACAACCCCCCCCACCCCTCGCCTGCTCTCGCCCCAGCTCCCACCCCGCCCTGCCTGCCTCAGCCAGGATGGCGACAGACACAACTACTCACACACACGCAGACATGCACGCGCGTGCACACACACACACAGAGTCACAGACGTTTGAATCAGATTTCTGGCCTATTTCCCCTCCCAAAGATTCCAGTGGGCCGTCTCTCTTGTGTCTCTGAGTCTCACATCTCTGTCTCTGGGTGGGGCGGCTGCCTTTCTGCGGGCTTCAGTTTTCAATTCAGCTGGAAACCTCTCTCCCCACACACCCACACACTGGAACTGGGGGTGAGGGAACACAGGAAAACAGGCTTATAGGAGTGGGGGCTCGGCTGGGGGAATCCCCCCTTTTAGCCTCCCCATCACCAACCACAATGCTGAGCTCCTATATCCCCCCCACCCTTAGGGATTGCTGAATCTGCTAGACAACAGCCCCTCTGTGGGATGGGTGAGGCGGGGACTTTCCCCCACCCCATCTCCCCAACTCTTATTAGAAGGCCAGGATTCCTAGGTCCAGGCCCATTTCCTCCTCCACATTTCTCAGTCTCAGATTTCCAGACTCCTAGGAGGAAATGGGGTGGCTGGAGGGCCAGCTTCCCTTCCCAGTTCTTGCCTGGAGCCCTTGTGCCCCTGGAGGTGCCCAGCTCACTTCCCTGCTCTCCCCACCTCTCTCACCCTTACAGCTGCCAGGCTAGTCAAGGGCTCTATCTAGATAAAGCCCCATGGAGAGGACTCATTTGTGGAGATAACATGCTCTAGTTCTCTCTCCCAGGAGGGAGAAAAGGAGGAGGGATGGAAGTGGGGTTCATCTCTCTGCCATTTCCTTTTTCTCTGCTTTTGATGGTGGGTTGTGGGGAGAAGAAAGATCCTGCCCTCTCCTACCCCCCCTTTGGGATCCACTCCAACCCGGACAGTCACCATAGCAACAATAGACATGTGACTGCACAGGTCTCTCATAGTCACTATGGCAACCAGTGTCCCCGGTTCCCTTGGTTACCATGGGGATCTGTCACATGGTTTCCCCCCAACCTGATAACCTGTGGGTCTCCTCGCTTCCCCTTCCCCGCATGAGGACAAGACAGCAGCCTGGGTAAGGGGAGATCGTGTGTGAGGGGTCTCTTTAATTACCATGGCAACGAATCCACACCACCTGGTGACACATCCTCCCGTTGTTATGACAACAAAAGAACATCATACAGTGACATACTGCCGTGTTCCCAAGGAAATGAGCCCCACCCTGAGAAGGGTGAAAGACCCCTCCCCCCATTAATTATTTCTCTGTTCAGATTGTCCTAAATTTTCCTGTGCCTTGGTCTCTTTCCTGTCCATTTGTGCTTACCTGTAATGAAGTGGAGAGAGAGAAAGTGGGCAGGATGCACCTGGCAGTCGGCGGAATTGCTAAGAAGACCCTGGAGAAGGGGCTTCCATGGTTAAGGGCAGGGTGTGGGGTTATTTGGAGGCAGACTCTGGCTATAAAAGGCCCCAGTCTGAGCATGTGTTATGTGGGTACAGAAGAAGGGGCAGCTTCTCTGTGAGGTCACTTCTGCCCCTCCCCCTCATAATTATAATCAATTCATCACTATCAAGGGAAACAAGGCAGGAAAACATGAATGGGGAGACACATCTGGCTTCTAGGCAGGGAGATTGATTGATTGACTCATTCATTCATTCATTGATCCATTCATTCATTCTTCACATGTATTGATCGTCTGCTACATGCCAGGTACTACACTAAACTCTGTAGGGGATAAGAAGATGTATCAGAGTGCCCCTGCCTGCCAGGAGCCCACAGCTTGGCAAGGGGGACAAGACAGCACACAGAAAACTGTAACATGGTGGAATCACTGCCATTAGAGGGGCCCAAACAGATGGCTCAGGAGCCTCTCTTCCCAGGAGAACTACCCACCCTCCCCCATGGAGAGACATTTGCTCACAGGGGCCCCTGCCAGACCCCCCCCTTCCTCTGCAGAGGAGAGAAGACGGTTAGCATGAGGGAAAGCAAACCACTCCTTGAGGGTAATTGTGTCCTTCTTTTTCCAAATGCGGGCTCCCTCTCTGTCCCCCTTTTTCTGGGGTGACCCCTGGCTGACCCCCATTCTGGGGAGAGATCCACTGGGCTCCAGCTCCACTCAGGAAAACAGCTCCATGGAAACAGAGCACTCTTTTTATTTTCCCCCTCCCATCTACTTACCCCCAAAAACCTAGAACTTTTTTTTTTTTTTCCTTTTTGTCTTTTTTCGTGACCGGCAACGGATCGCAACCCTCAGTGTCGCGCCCATACCGGACCGGGACCGGCAACGGGATCGCAACCCTCGGTGCTGCCCCCGCACCTCGCTCAGCCAGTGAGCAGGAACCGGTCTGTATGTGGGATCCGAACCCTCGGCGGGAGCGCAGCCGCACTCCCAAGCGGTGCACTGTAGCAGTGCGCCACCAGGCCAGCCCCTAGAACTTTTTTTTTTTTACTCTTTTTCTTGTAGAGGGTGGAGGTTAGGAGAATTGCGGTGCCTTGGGACTTCTAGGGTACTGGGGACAGGAGGTGGGCAGGGATGTGAGTCTGAGGGAAAAGGGCCTGGATGACAGAGGGAGGGGCAGGAGGGCTGTGAGGCGATTGAGGGAGTTGTGGGCTTCTGGAGAAGGGGCGTGGTCTGAGATTCGGGACAGACACTGAGTATGCCTGGGACCTGCTGGGAGGAAGGTCCTCGGGTCCCTGGCATTCCTGCTGGTCTCTTCACACCTGGCAAAGCCTTCTGGTTTCAGAAGCAGGGTTAAGACAGGAAGATTCCATCTGCTCTGGGCTCCCCTGCACCTGGCTAGGTGGGTCATGCTGGGGGCTGCCATGCTACTCTCCCGGCTGCCATTCCCTAGGTGGCCTCCTTTCCTCAATCCTCAGTTCAGCTCATTTTAGCCTCTTTGCTCTTCCCCACCCCTCTCATATCTTCCTTGGGAAAAGTAAGTTGCTTGGTCATTTATCCCAGTCTAGGGCCTGGAACCTTGTAAGGTCCAGAGACCACTTTGCATTCTTCTGATGATGGACTGGAATGAGCCTCTTAACAGAACCCACTATGTGGAAAGACTCGAGGTTTAGAAAGAACCTCACTCCTCCTTGCTGCTTTCGCTGGTCTGGGCAAGAAGGTATGCTGGTGATATGGCTGTGTGTGGGATGTTGTCTACTCTGCATGGCCTGGGGCTTCTGCCTATCAGGGTGCCCGGCCTGGAGCAGGTCCTTGATATTTAAATGCACGAATGTGTCTGGAGGCTGTTTGAGGGCTTTGAGAGGCCAGGAAGCTGGCAGTGGAAGAAGGAGCCTTGGGCTCCTGTGCTCTGGCAAGGGGTACTGCAGCTGGGAACCCTCTGCCTGTCCACCTGGTCCGAGGGCTGTCATGACAGCCCCCTTCCTGTCTGCCTGAGCACAGGAAAGCATTGTAGATGAGGAGCTTGGAAACCTCAGTCTCATCCTGGCTTCTCGAGCGACCTTCAGCGCATGGCTTGGGCTCTCTGGGCCTCTGTTTCCTTGGGTTCTGGGAAATAAAATGGTGTACCCTGGATACTTCCTGGGGCTGTTATGAGCATCAGCTCAGGCATTGTGTGAAAGTGCTTGGTAAACTGTAAGGCGGGCATAATCCGACTTTAGGTTTGGGTAACACATTCACTTCCATGATCTCACTTGTTTCTCACATCTACCCCGTGAGGTAGGAAGATGGGATTCAGATTCAGCAGCAGACTCCTGGTGTCTGGCATTTCCACAAGCATGATTGATTTTATTCCCCAAATGGCATGTGCAAATAGTCAGGGTATTTGTGGCTTTTCCTACTTTACAGATGACGAAGCTGAGTCTAGAGAGGTGAGATGACCAAGGTGGGCCTGGGCCTGGGGACTGATATGACATGTAGGCCAGGGCCCCCCCATCACAGCTGGTTACATCTCAGGTGGAGTTGGGAGGTCACCAAGCAGGTGTTAGGGAGGGACAGGGGGGCTGGCTTCAGCTCCGACCCTTGCTAGCTGTTTCCTTGACTGCCCGGATACCTGGTTCGAGCGCATCAGCATGTTGGTCATCCTTCTCAACTGTGTGACCCTGGGCATGTTCCGGCCGTGCGAGGACATCGCCTGTGACTCCCAGCGCTGCCGGATCCTGCAGGTGAGTGTGCATGTGTGTGTTGGGGGATTGAGGGGGCAGGTGCTGATCTTAACACTCTGACTCCTTCTCTGTAAGAGGCCTTGACCCAACAGGTGGGGGCTGGGGTGCGGGCGGGGTGTCCCTTCACCCCCTTCTCAGTTTCAGCAGCCTCTCGTCCCCATGTCAGGCCTTTGATGACTTCATCTTCGCCTTCTTTGCCGTGGAGATGGTGGTGAAGATGGTGGCCTTGGGCATCTTTGGGAAAAAGTGTTACCTGGGAGACACTTGGAACCGGCTTGACTTTTTCATCGTCATTGCTGGGTGAGGGCCCAGGCTGGGGGTGGTGGAGCAGTGGATTAGACCAGCCCCTTCCCCAGGGCCAGGGTTCTAGGCTCTGGCCCCCACCCCCAGCCCAGTTACAGCTCTGCCTTCTCCCTGGCTACCCACGAAGGGTCCTGCCTCTAACTCCCGGCCTGTTCTCCTCTGAATTCCACGGCCCTCCTCCCTGTTCTGCCTTCTTCTCTGATGGGGAATCTGTCCTTGGCTTGGGGGTGGCCCTGTCCCCCACTCAGAGAGCTGGAGGGATCTTCAGGGTCCCTTGGTGGAAGAGAGGAAGGAGTCAGAGGTTGTCCTGCTTCTCCCACGGTGGGATTCCTCACCAACCTCTTTTGACCTTATGGTGGCCTCAGTCTCAAAGGGCTTCCCTTTGGGCTCCTCCCTGCAGGATGCTGGAGTATTCGCTGGACCTGCAGAACGTCAGCTTCTCAGCTGTCAGGACAGTCCGTGTGCTGCGACCACTCAGGGCCATTAACCGGGTGCCCAGTGAGTGACCCCTCAGCCCTTAGCCCCTGGACAGAGAGCCCCACGAGGAAATGTGGAAATCTCAGACCCACCCCTACCACCAGGTCCTCACCTGACCACTCACAGGCACCATCAAAGAAGGTCACTGGAACCCAGCGGAGCCTCTGCCCCTGGCTGTGGCCCTGGGAGAGTTACCTGGGAAGAGCCCGTGCCATTTGAGCCTGGCTTTGGGTCAGAGTCTCAGAAACATCTCAGATGACCCTTTCCCTTCAGCTAGATGACCACTCTCCTGGGGGAGCAGGGGCGGCCTGGAGAGACTACAGGCCGAGAGGAGCAAGTACAGGGTGCTCATGGCCTTTTCTGGCCAGGACAGCCTCTCACGCAGTCTGGGTCTCACTGGTGAGACCGCACAGCTATGCTAAATATGGCTTCTCTCAAGACAGGGCCACTCCATGCCTCACCCTACCTGCTGGCTCTGTCCCCTTCCTCTTTCCCACACCCTTCCAACCCATTGCGTGGCAGCGACTGCCGGGACCATTATCTAAATTAAACTGCATTGGTTTCTGGAGCCAGCAAAGCTTTGGCAGCTCCAGCTCCCCCTACATCCTGCCCCCCCTGCTCAGGCCCCCTTTGCAACTCCCCAACTTACACAAGCTGCAGATGGTCCCTGCTGCGGTCCCTGGATTGGGGGGCTGGGGTGCATGTTTCTGGGGCTCTGTGCCTGATTGTGTGTCTGACATAGCAGCAGCTCCCTTCACTCCGTGTGTGTGTGTGTGTGTGTGTGTGTGTGTGTGTGTGTGTGTGTGTGTGTGTGTGAGAGAGAGAGAGAGAGAGAGAGAGGAGAGAAGAGAGATTCAGCCGCCTCTGGGAGGGCAGAGCTGCTGAGTGTGTCCTCTGGGGTTGGAGTGTGTTGGTGTTAACAGGAGCTCCCGAGGAGGGGCACACCTTGCCTCCTCTCCTGCTCCAGGTGATGGCGGGCAGATTTATAGGACTCTGTCTAACCACTAGTGTAATTCCCTTAATGCAAACCCTGAGGAATTGATCTCAGTTGGAGCTCAGAGGAGCTGAAGGGGGATGGGACGGGAGGAGGGGGAGAAGGACTGAGGAGAAGGCTAGGCTGGCAGGGGCGGGGGCGGGGGCGGGGCGGCTACAGTCCCCGAGAGGATTAATTAGCTGCTGCTTAGAAGCTTTTGCCTTGGAGGGGGCAGGGGCCATAGGTGGCACTTTGGAGGTTGAAATCAGACTTTAGAGATCTGTCTGCTTGACAAGGGCTTGGTGGACTGAGGGCTGGTTTAGGCTGTTTGAGCTGACTGGGTCCTATATCTGGAGTGGGGAGAGAGGGAAGTATTCCTAACCGGGCTTTTGGGGAGTGGGGGATTGCAGTGGCTTTCCCCATGGAGGGGGGTTGTTAATTGATGGACTCCTGAGAAGACAGTGTTGTGTCTCTTCAGGTCCTGATTTGGGGATCTGGACCAAGGAGGGAACAGACTCAGGGCAGGGGGGCTCAGAACCATGGTGAAGCACAGGACATCTTGGCCCCTGCTGAGGAGCTGGCTCTCAAAGTGAGATTTCTGCCTGCTAACATCCCTCCTGGAGTTCTCTGCCTCAGTTTCCCCAGTGATTCTGGTGGTGATAACTTAGAAAGGTCAAGTGACCACGTCTGGTGAGAGAAGGAAGTGGGAGGGGAGTGTGTGTGTGTGTTTGTGTGTGTGTGTGTGTGTGTGTTGGGGAGTGGGATTTGGAAGCAGAAAGCCTGAGTTCAAATCCTGACGTCTACACTTAGCAGCTCTGTGATACTGGACAAGTCAAGCCACTTCTCTGAGCCTACCTTTGCATCTTAAATTTGGGGTGCAATCATCCATACTGTGACAGCATTGGGAGAGTGAGGGGGACACAGCGCACGAAGAGCTTTGGAAGCCACAGTCACTCTGGCTCATTGTTGGTGGCAATGTGCAGACTAATATGGGTGGGCCGTGAAGGATAGTGGGGAGGGGGAGGGGCTGCAGAGACTGCCTGGGGAGTTAGAGGTGTCTGTTGGTCTCCCCTCCAGCTTGAGCCGGGCCGTCTCAGCCTCAGAGTCCCCGGTGGGCCCCCTCTGGGAATGCTGCCAGGCTGTGGCAGCCAGCCTAGCTCAGCCAGCCTGGCGTCCCCAGCGTGGCTTCTGCCCCCACAGGCATGCGCATCCTCGTCACACTGCTGCTGGACACGCTGCCCATGCTGGGCAACGTCCTGCTGCTCTGCTTCTTCGTCTTCTTCATTTTCGGCATCGTCGGTGTCCAGCTGTGGGCAGGGTTGCTTCGGAATCGATGCTTCCTCCCTGAGAATTTCAGCCTGTGAGTGGTGGGTGGGGAGCAGGGATGACCTGGGAGTGATCACGGGGCTGGGACCTCTCTCTGTCGCTTGCTTCCTGTTGCTATTGACATATCTGTTCTCAAATCTGAAACATACCTTGGCCTCAAACTTGGCTATGCATTGGAATCACCTGGGGATTTTTAAAAATTACCGATGCCTGAGTGCCACATCAGAGATTCTGATTTCACTTGTTTGGGTTTGGATACAGGGGTTTAAAAAACTCTTCCAGGGATCCTAACATGCAGCAATGTTTGCATACCACTGCTTTAGGATGTGACCTTCCAATATTCCCAATCTGTAGTTTCTTGCTCAGCCCCTGAACTCCTGGTTTCCCCCTGTCTGTGCCCACAAATCCCTGCCCCTGCCCCTGGTCTCCCGCTCTCCCTGCATGCTTGATGTCTGCACACTAGCTCTCCCTTCCTGGCCCCTCTCTGTGCAGAGCCCTGCTCCCTAGACTCATCCCTGTCCCCTTTCCACCCCCTAGCCCCCTGAGCGTGGACCTGGAGCGCTATTACCAGACAGAGAACGAGGACGAGAGCCCCTTCATCTGCTCCCAGCCGCGCGAGAACGGCATGCGGTCCTGCAGGAGTGTGCCCACGCTGCGCGGGGAGGGGGGCGGCGGCCAGCCCTGTGGTCTGGATTACGAGGCCTACAACAGCTCCAGCAACACCACCTGTGTCAACTGGAACCAGTACTACACCAACTGCTCTGCCGGGGAGCACAACCCCTTCAAGGGTGCCATCAACTTCGATAACATCGGCTATGCCTGGATTGCCATCTTCCAGGTGGGGCAGCCTGCACCCAGAAAAGTCCCCAGAACACCAGTCCCAGGACACAGTCCATGCTTGGAGTGGCTGTTCTCCGGGTTGGGGTGGAGGCTTTGACCTCTGGACTAGGCTGGAGAAGGCTTTAGCAGGCCCAGAGTCAGCCCACCCCTCTGCAACTTCCCCAGGTCATCACGCTGGAGGGCTGGGTCGACATCATGTACTTTGTGATGGATGCTCATTCCTTCTACAACTTCATCTACTTCATCCTCCTCATCATCGTGAGTGACTCTTCAGGCCCCCATGGGGATGGGGTTCCTGGGGACACAGAGGGGGGCAGTCCAGAGAGGGGAGAGGTTGCTCAGTCTGAATTCTCAGCTCTCAGGACAAGTCCGATTAGAGGACATCTGTCATGTAGTAGGAAGGACACCAGATTAGCAGTCAGGAGGAAATCCAAGGTCAAGGCCTGACTCTGCCACTTACTACTATTATGACCTTGGGCAAGCCACTTCCCACAAGGCCCACAGCCCCCCCCTGGGCCTCTGTTCCTTCATCAGTAAAATGGATGGTTCCTAAGCTAGGATGATCCGCCTCCCCTGGGGACATTTGGAAATAGCAAAGGGTGGTTTTGCTTTTTATGAGGACTAGGGGAGTACTATTGGCATTTAGTTGGGGGGAGAGGAGAGAGATGCTAAATATCCTGAAATATTTGCAAGCAAGAAATCATTCCAACCAAAATTTCACCAATCAGTTGGTGTTGAGAAGCACTGAGTGATCTCTTATCCCTTCTAGCTCAGAAATTCCAAGACTTTATGAAGGCAAGAGACAGAGGCAAAGGCAGCAATATTTAATAGTTTTAATCACTGCTATTCATAGTAATAACTTAATTGCTACCACTTATAGTTCATATTTACTGAGCACTTTCTATGTGCCAGCCCCTGCTCTAAGCACTTTTTGTGTGCTGGTGCATTTAATCCTCATCGTGATCCTGCTATCATCTCCACTTTACAGATGAGGAAACTGACATTTCCTCACTTATCTGACCCCACCATGTGCTTTGTCTATGCTGTGGGTTGATCTCTCTGGGATGATCAGCAATACACTGCTGATGTGTATTGTAACACCTGCTGCCTCCTTTGTCCTCATAGTCACCCTGGAGGTGGCCAGTGCAGGGATTGTGGTCCCCCATCTTCTAAATGAGAACTCGGAGTCCCAGAGGGTTGGTCACGGGGCCAAGATCACAGAGAAAGTAAGTGGCTGGAGCTAAGAATTCAATCCCAGGCTACCAACTCCAGGTCTGGCCCTTTTTCCATGTCACTGAGGGGCAAATGACAGAGCCAGACAAAGGGACACACACTGAGAGAAAGAGATTAATATCTACTCAGAACATAGGACAACCTCTGGGGCGAGGTGGAGACAGAATAGCGGCTCCTGGTGAGTGAGGGACAAAGAGGAGGTCCTGAGAAAGAGCAGGTCCCCAAGGCCACCCACTCCTGCCTCCGTAAGTTTCTCTGGTGCGGAAGAGTGGCTGGGCTTGGGGCAAAGCCTGGCTGGAGGCCTGTTTTCACCCCTGACCATCACCGCAGGGAAGCCTGGTTTTCTCACTGTGCTGCTCCCCTGGGCTTGGGGGAGGGGAGGAAGCAGACGGGGAGGTAAGGGGACTAGTTTCCATCCTCCCACACACTCCTTGAAAAACCTTTCCAAACAGCTCTCTGGAATCGCACTAGTGAAGCTAATTATCATAATTACTAGGACACAAGCTAGAAAAAAATCTGCTTTGTCACCATAAATATTCATTTCCTTTTTTCAGGATTGTTGTCCAAGCAATAGCCATCTCAAAGTGCTGGGTAAACTGAGGCATGGAGATGGGGACCAGGGGAGTGTGAGCAGTCAGAGTGGCAGCTCAGTTAGTCAGTAGGGTCTGGGGTTCAGTCCCTCATTTGGCTGGGGTAGGGGAGGGGCACAGGGAAAAGGGGTACAGCAAGGCCAATGGTCCCTGTTTTCAGATGAGGATTCTAAAGCCCCGTGGATAAGGGTCTCACCCCAAGGTCACACAGCTAGAATTGGGACTGGAAGCAAGAGTCTGTGAGCAGTGTTTTTGCCAAGATCTCAATGGCTCAGTCCAACCTGAAAACCCCATGTCCCCGATATCACACTAATTTCCACAGCTTTCTCCACTCCCGATGGGAATTGGGGAGGGGTGCTTATAGTCTCCCCAAATGTGCGTGTTTAGGGGCAGGGAATTTGGGAGATAACCTTGTGGGAAAACGTCATGATCGATCCCAACACCTTGGAATTTCATAGAGCTTGGTTCAAGCCTTAGCCTTGCTCTGCATTAGCGGAGTGATCTTGGGCAAATTCCTTGAACTCTCTGAGCCTCAGTTTCCTCATCCGTCAGATGGAGATAACAATAGCATCACCTCCTGAGACTGTCATGAGAATAAAATGAGATAATGCTTGGAAAATAATTGAGCCTGGCACCTGGCACGTAGGAAATTCACTGTATGTGGCGGCTGGCACTGTGATTCACTTTTCTTCAGGGCCTTTCCTCTTCCTGTCCCCACCCCTACAGGTGGGCTCCTTCTTCATGATCAACCTGTGCCTGGTGGTGATTGCCACGCAGTTCTCAGAGACCAAGCAGCGGGAAAGCCAGCTGATGCGGGAGCAGCGTGTGCGGTTCCTGTCCAATGCCAGCACCCTGGCCAGCTTCTCCGAGCCTGGCAGCTGTTATGAGGAGCTGCTCAAGTACCTAGTGTACATCCTCCGTAAAGCAGCCCGCAGACTGGCCCAGCTCTCTCGGGCAGCAGGAGTGCGGGCCGGGCTGCTGAGCAGCCCTGTGGCCCTTGGGGGCCAAGAGCCTCAGCCCAGCAGCAGCTGCTCTCGCTCCCACCGCCGCCTGTCTGTCCACCACCTGGTGCACCACCACCACCACCATCATCACCACTACCACCTGGGCAACGGGACACTCAGGGCCCCCCGGGCCAGCCCAGAGATCCAGGACAGAGATGCCAATGGGTCCCGCCAGCTCATGCTGCCACCACCCTCGACACCTGCCCTCTCCGGGGGCCCTCCGGGGGGTGCAGAGTCTGTGCACAGCTTCTATCACGCTGACTGCCACTTGGAGCCAGTCCGCTGCCAGGCGCCTCCTCCCAGGTCCCCATCTGAAGCATCGGGCAGGACTGTGGGCAGCGGGAAGGTGTACCCCACTGTGCACGCCAGCCCTCCTCCAGAGATGCTGAAAGAGAAGGCACTAGTAGAGGTGGCACCCAGCTCCGGGCCCCCCACCCTCACCAGCCTCAACATCCCACTGGGGCCCTACAGCTCCATGCACAAGCTGCTGGAGACACAGAGTACGGGTGAGAATTCCAGGTGGGGGCACTATTTGGGGGATGGGTGGTGTCCCAGAGAGGACGAGGGGTCTGGAGTCAGGGACCAGGGCTCAGATTTCCATTTTGCCTCTGTGGCCTTGGCACCTTCAAACAGTCAAATCACTTTTTTGAGCCCTAATTGTTTCATCTGTTAAAATGGGAATTGTAATTCCTATGTTATAACAACAATAACTATCATGTAATGTGCAGCTGCTGTGTGCTCTGCTCTGCGCTGTTTGTAATAATACCTATCAATGGCTGCCCAGTGGCTGGGTGCTCAACAGCTTGGGTGATAAGCTTTCTTAGTGTTCCCATTGTATGGATGAGAAAAAGGAGGCATGGAGGAATTGTGTGGCTTGCCCAAGGTTGTGCCATTGTTGAGGGGTGGACCCTGAGGCCCACACTCTGTGCTCCCTGTTGCAATACTCAGAGGGGAAATGGTGTGTGACTGTGTCCAGCATCATGCCCCACACTAAGGGGACTTCCATAAACCTGAGTCTCATTCCCTCCCCGCAGAGAGACCCAGGGCTTGGAGCAGAGAGTCCTCAGGAGCTGCTGGTCTGATGGGCGGAACACCCAGTGTCATGGGGGAGTGAGAGCCTCGGTGCCTGTGGGCCACCCCCATCAGACAGGTTCACTGTAGCTGCAGCCCAGGCCCTGTGTTTCAGGAAGGATGTGGCGCGTGGGGAGCAGTGGGATATTCATGGGGATGTTACGTGGGAATGTGGGCTAGGACCAGAAGGTGCTATCGCAGAACGCAGACTGAAAGGTTTTTATGCCAGCTCTTCCACTACCCTGCCATGGGACGTGGGACAGTCATACGCATGCACGTTTCCATTTCCTCCTGTGTAAAAGGCAGGGCTGGGCTCAGCATTATTGTCAGTGGGTGCTTTTGATGCCCTCCCACGTGCAGATGTAGTCAGGAGGGATAATGTTGGGCCTGGGCCCTGAGCCAGGTGCCTCCATGTGCATGCTTTACCTGGGTGGTCTCTGAGGTTCCTTTCAGTTCTCATATTCTATCATCAAAGCTGGATTTAAATGTCTTTGTAAATGTCTTGGGATAGGTCACCACGTGTATGTGCATGACAGTGTCTGGTGTGTGTACATGTGTTTGCGTGCATGAAGGGATCCAGTGTGCATGTGTGTATGTGTGTACATGTGTCTGATGTGTGTAGGTGTGGTGCACATGCACACAGGTGTGGTGCTCTTTACTGACATGCACGCTTGCATGTGTGTGTATGTGTCTGGCATTGTGCGGTGTGGATGTGTTTGTGCGCATATGTGTCTGGTGTGTGCATGCACGTGTGCATATATGGTAGTGTGCATGTAGTGTGTATATGCACACAATACATGTATGTATATGTGAGTGTGTGCGTTCAGTGCACGTGTGTGCACGTGTCCAGTGTGTGTATGAGTGCGAGTGTGTGTGTACTTAAGGATCCCTTGGAAAATGCTACCGAGAGCAGTGTCGGTACAGGCCTTGCTGCCCTGGGAAGAAGAGATGGTCTAGGTTCTTGCCGAAGGCTGCTGGTCCATAGGAGCTGTCCAGGACCTACAGGAAATGGAGGCCACATCTCTGCCTGAGCCCTAGGACACTCAACAGTGACTGGCAATTGGCATTTGGGGCATTTTGTTGTTCAGGACTGCCCACATTGCAGGGCATTCAGCACCCCTGGCCCACTAAGTGCCCAGTGCCCACCCCATCACTGTAACATCCCGGAATCCATCACTCATTTCATGTACACTCTGAGGGCAGGGCAGCCCCAGGTGAGAGACCCTGGAGGCTCTAACCTCTGCTTTCCTGTTCTAGGCACCTGCCAAAGCTCTTGCAAGATTTCTAGCCCTTGCTTGAAGGCAGACAGTGGAGCCTGTGGTCCAGACAACTGCCCCTACTGTGCCCGGGCAGGGTCAGGGGAGGTGGAGCTCGCTGACCGTGAGCCGCCTGACTCAGACAGCGAGGCGGTTTATGAGTTTACACAGGATGCCCAGCACAGCGACCTCCGGGACCCCCACAGCCGGCGGCAACGGAGCCTGGGCCCGGACGCAGAGCCCAACTCTGTGCTGGCCTTCTGGAGGCTGATCTGCGACACCTTCCGGAAGATTGTGGATAGCAAGTACTTTGGCCGGGGAATCATGATTGCCATCCTGGTGAATACGCTCAGCATGGGCATTGAATACCACGAGCAGGTAGGGGTGTGGGCAAGGGCAGGCTCCTGCCAGTGCTTCTCCCTGGGCTGGGGTCTCTACCTCCCGCCCCTCCCATCTCCTGTGCTCCAGGCTGCCAGCCTGCAAGGGGGGGGGGGAGGGGAGGAGGGCGATTGGACAATGTGTGGGGATTCTCTGCAGGGTGACTGCCCATGACAGCAACACAGTTTCTGAGTGTGGAGGCTGCCCAGGGCAGGGGCAGGGCACGTTCTATCTGGGAAGGCTTCTCAGAGGAGGCGGGCTTTGGAGGATGTGGAGAAGTGATGAGCATCTGCATTTGGGAGAAATCTGGGTCTTTGGAGAAGGTGTAGCAGGGAGGGGAGGTGTTGGATATCCCCAGCATTCCCCTGACACTGGAAACAGGAGTGTGGTTGACTGGAGGCAGGAGGGGGTCGTGGAGGTCGGGGTTAGGAGTGGAGGCTTGGTGGCTGCTCCTGGGTGGAATGAGGGCCTACTGGGGTCAAGGAGGGAGGCAGTCTTATCCTGGCCTCTGGTCTGGGATCCTGGCTGTGAAGTGAGTGGTTCTGGGTGAGTGAGAGCGCCCAGCTTGGCGACGTGACTTGAAACCATCGCATTTGAGGAATCGTTCTAAGAACCGGGATGTTTAGTCAGGAGAAGAGGAGGCTCAGCGGGGACAGGCGAGCTGTCTTCAAATATTTGAAGGGCTGTCATGTGGAAGAGGGAGCAGGCTCATTTTGTAGGGCCAGTGGCTGCAAGCAATGGAATCTGGGCTGAGGGGGAGGAGGCTGTTCCAACTCAGAGCTGTGTAGAGACAGAAAGGGCAGCATGGGGGACCTTGCACACACTGGGGCTGCACTCATGGTGGGGGTCACAGCAGGCACCATGGAGCCTCACAACTGGGCTTGGCTTCTTCCCCCATAGGGTTTCTTCCAAAAGTCAGCCCTTCCCCCCAATTGGGCCTTCCAGGTGAGTCTTCTTTGGCTGAGTCTTAGAAAAAGGAGGCCAGCAGGCAGGTGCTGCAGTTTCCAGATCCTTCTGTGTTCTTCTCTCCTGATGTTCTTGCCTTCCTAGGGAGGGGACGGGGTCACCGGAATGCCATATTTCCTGCTTTGGAACTGAGGTTATGGGCTACTCTACCTCCATGCCTCCACAATCAGGGGCAGAGGCATGAAAGGGCCAGAGGTGTGGAGGGGGCTCCTGCACCAGGCCAGCAGGCCATGGAAGGTGCATCTTGACGAAGTGGGGCCTGGCTGAGGGCGGGTGGGCTTGGTGGAGTGGTGTAGGCACATGGGAGAGAAAGAGAGGGGTTGGGGTTGAGTCTGGGGAGCACAGGCCCAAGCCGGGGCTGGAGCAGACAGGGAAATGTTAATTTTTCAGGGGGATCAAAGCCCGCTACCCCCACCCACTGACCTCTGCAATGTTGTGAGCTCTCAGCTCTTACCTCAACCTCTCAGGTGCATGCCTCCCCCATTACCATCACATCCCATTGGCACCCCTTTCTCTTGCCTCCACAGCCCTCAACCCAGTGGCTATGCAGGTTCCCTCCCTATGGAGGTGAGGGGGACACCAGCTGCAATGCCAGCAGGTGGGCGTGCATGGCACTGCGGTGGGCATGTTGTGTCTGGGCTGTGTGGGATATGGGTGTGTGTGCACATGCCCACCTCTCCTGGGGAGAGGTGCTCTGCACTGCCAGGCTGATGGGAGAGGGCGTGGCAGCAGTTTCTGCTCCTGGGACCCTGGTGATGCCCCTAACCTCCTGTTACCCTGGTTCCCCAAGCCTGAACTTCAACCTTCTTTCCTTCACTCCAGTTCTGGCCGTGGTCAGGTGCTCCTCCCCTAGGGGGGAAGCTCTCAGTGCCCTCCTCTGACCCTTAGGGGATGCACCCAGCAGTCCCTGCCCAGCCAGATGCTACTGGTGGAGGCTTTGATTGCACTGGGAAGGAGCCGAAACACAGACCAAGAGCAGATGAGGCTGCAGCAAGAGGGCTTTCAGTGAGATGTCAAGAAGGATGCCTTTTTGCAGAAGAATTAAAGCCATCATTCAGGTGTACCTGAGGCATCTCTGTGCCCAAGTTCCCTAGGAAAGGGGGGCCATGGGTCCCCCATGGCTTCCCCTAAGCCCTCAGCATCAGGGAGGCCTCCCTCAGTGGTGGCAGTATCTGCTCCAGGGAGGAGTTTGTCCCAATACCTGGTTGTTAAGGCCTCCATAGGAGTGAGCAGGAGTCCCTGGCAGGCTGGGTAGGTGACTGACTGCTGCCAGGCAGGCTCAGGGGCAGGGGGGTGGTAAGAATTTCCAGAAGCTGCCATGGCCCTGTGCTTGCAGGCACTGCAGCGTGAACGTCCCACCATCTGGGCCCCAAGCCTGAGCAGGCTGGGAGGGGGGGTGCCAGGGAAGGGAGCGAGGAGATGTGGGGGGCTGAGAGACAGAGACGCAGAGGCGGCTCAAACGGGGGAAGATGGAGACCTGGGGGGAGACAGAGATGTAGATGGAAACATGGCAGAGGAGACTGATAGAAAGGAGGAGACAGAGACACGGGGGTTGGGGGACACCGAGGCACAGAGGGCAAGACGGAGACCTGGGGGAGGGGGCTGGGGAAGACGGAGACACAGAGACAAGGGAGACAGCGATATGGAGGAAGAGATGGAGACACGGGGGAGGAGGCACAGAGACACAGGGGGAGACAGACATACAGGGACGGAGCTGTAGACTGAGACCGAGACCCAGATGTAAATGAGGACAGAGACAGGGCAGGGAGGGGGAGACAGGGCCTCCGATGGAGCTGACTGCAAGAGAGAGGTGGAGCTGCGCTGAGGAAGAGCCGAGAGACAGCGGGCAGGGCGTCAGCAGCCTGCAGCGCGCGGGGCCCCTCCATCTCCCTGTGGTGTCCTTAATGAGGAGATGGTGTCCACTGATCCTGGTATCAACCAGACTGGAGAGCACTGGGGAGGGTGCTGCTGGTGCTGGCCCTGTCCTCTTCTGCGGTCACCTGCCTTACCCACCATCTGGTTTTCCTGCTGGGCATGATGGTCCCCCGTCCCCTTCCACCAGCCCCTTAGGAGGGAGCACCTGTTTTGTCATAGCCCACCCTGTCAAGGCTGGCCTCTTGCTGTCCCTGCTCCCCTCTCCCCGCTTTACCACCAGTGGTAGAGAACTGGCAGGATTGATTTGCCCAGACGGACTGGGGAGGAGAATAGGGACACAGGACACTGAGGGGGGAGTGAGAAGATGACTGGAGGTAGGAAATGTGATCTGATGTAGATCAAGCACATACGTGTGCCCCAGTCACTAGGGGCCAGTGCATGGAGCCCAGAACTTCTGGTGAATTATGTACGTAGCCTATCTATTCCCCACCTGTGTCCTGTGCATCAGAGTTGGGCTTAAGCAGTAGCATGCTGATAACTGTTTCACAACTAGCCCCTCAACAAAAAGCCCTGATTTGTAGCATTTGCCCATTTCCATGGTGTAAATGCTCCCATCGTAGCTGATTTCAGGCTACCACGTGATGTCACTGAATGTGGACTTGGGAAGAGATGGGTACAATCGGCTGTCCTGAGCTGGTGCAGGACAGCTCCAGCACACCAATGGGCCTAAGGCACTGTCCTTTCTCTGCAAGAGGTCACTGGCAAGTAAATAATCACATTTACTTAAAGTGGTACATTAATTAGTGCATCAGAGAGGGATACAGGAAGGAGGAGCCCTTGACCCAGACTAGAGAAAGGATTCAGGGACGGCTCCATGTAGGAGGTGATCTCTGAGCTGAGCTTGAAGGAAGGGTCTGGTGAAGCCAGTGAATGGACGGAGGGTAAGGCCCAGCATGGGAGAGGACCAGAGGTGCCAAGCACCACACCTGAGAGATTTGTAAGGTGTTCAGAAGGAGCAGGGCACTGGGCAAGTGACAAGAGATGAGGTTGGAAAAAATTCAGGGCCAAGTCCTGAGAGGCATAGGAAGGGGTTTGGATTTTATCCTGAAGGTGACAGGTTCTCAACAAAGGTTTTAGGTAGGTCAAGGATATGACCAGGGTTGTGTATTATTGAAAGTCCTCTGGGCTGACCAGTTATTTCGATTGGTTAGGGTGCGGTGTTATAACACCGAGGTCAAGGGTTCAGATCCCTGTACTGACTGGCCACCAAAAAAAAAAAAAGCCTTCTGGAAGGCATATGAGGAGTAGAAGGAGAGAGAGGAGACAGGAGGCAGGAGGCAGGGAGACCAACGAAGAGGCCTCTGCGGTGGTCTAGGCACTTCCTACTACGCCTTTGTCTGGAGATGGAGAGGAGAGGAGAGGGCTGGGGAGAGCTGGCAGGTGGCTGAATCTGCAAGACTCAACACCAGCTGGATATGGGGGGTTGGGGCAGCAAGGACAAATCCCGGGTTTCTGCCTGGGTGGGAGCATTGGGGCTTGAGCAGATTTGGGCTGCGGGACAGGTTGCTTACCAGGTGCTTGGGGGCCATCCTGGTACTGGATCCAGCAGGCTGTCGGAACTCAGAAAAGGGGTTGTCCTGGAACCTGTCTCCTGCCTGGCTCTGCACTGTGGCCAGGCCCCTCCAGGATGAGGGGAGGGTACAGGGATGGGGTCTTGGGGACAGGGAGCTTCCTAATCATTCCCTCCTTGGCTCTGGGTCACAGGGATGGAGGGAAGTGCTAACCTTATATTCTAGAAGAGGAACAGCAGTGGGACAATAGCATGTGGGGCGGGGGGAGGGTCCTTGCAGGCCAGGAGAGGACGGGGCAGGGGGTGAATCTGCTGTTGCTTGGACTCTGGGCCCATTTTGTCACTCCAGATACATGTCCAGAGAGGGTTTCTATTTATAGGTGAGTGAGGTTGGCTTTTCAAGGCTAGGGAAGCTGCGGGTGGGGCAGGGGGGTGTCCAGATCTGGTAAGTCTTAACTTTGGAAGGGAGTCATAGACTCCTTTTTGATTCTGCTGAAAGATAGGGATGCTGTCCCATAAAATGCACCTTGCACAGACACCCCAGATGTGGCCTTTGAGGGCAAAGGTTTATGGACACCTCCCACCCAAGCTTGTCCGTTGGCCTCCAGGTAGAGGAGCTCTGGCTGAGGAACTGAGGCTTGGGCCAAGCAAGGCTTTTGGGGGCTTTTACAGCTGACCTGGCCCCAGACTTTCAGAAGATCTCCGGGTGTGGGAGGAAGAGGGGTGTTGCTTTGCAGACGTCTGCTAAGGGGTCCTAACATTCTTTCAGTCATCTCCTGGCTCCAGACCCCTCGATTCCACAAACACTGGAATAGAATACTAGAATGTCAGGGGTCAAGGCAGAGTCAGGGTGAGGGACTTGCATGAAGGAGGTGGCTTTTGAGAGGGGCCTTGAAAGATGAATGGGATTGACAGCTGGGGGTAGGAGCAGGGGGGTCTAGGTGGGAGGGATTAGGGGAAATGCACGGGGTGGGATAGGATGCTCGGGAGGACAGTCATGTTGCCTCCCCACTCCTGTCCTGTGGTGTCTGAACAGGGAGTGACATGAGTCCAGCAGTGCTGAGGACAGCCAGAGCTTCCAGTAGGTGCAGGCTGGATGGGGGAGGGGCCCAGAGGCTATTTCTGTTGTTCAGATCAGAGGCAATAAGGCCCCAAGTAAGGCTGTGGCTGTGAGAATGAGGGGGTGGCTAGGATATAACTCCACTGGCAGGATCTATGGGCCCAGGCCCCTTCCTGTCTGGAGGCATGAAGGGCAGGCTCAAATCCTAGATATCGCCAAGGTTCCAAGACAGTACCAGAGAATGATGGAGCTGGGAAGTCGGGAGAAGGAGCGGGTTCGGGAGAGGAGGTGAGAGGGTTTGTTTTGGACGTGCTGAGTTTGAGATGGCTGTGGGCCATCCCAGGAGGGTTGTCAGGCAGGCGTTGGCTCTCTGGATAAGGAGCCAGGGGCTTGGAGGGGGATTGTTTAGTGTCGTCTACACCCCAGTGACAGCTGGAGAGGTGGGAGATGGTGGAGGGAATGAGCCAAGGGGAGGGAGTGGGCTTAGACTGAACTCTGAGGAATGTTGGCCTGAAGGGAGAAAGGCAGCTGGAGAGGAGCCCTAGGAGAGGCAGGAGGTGGCCAGCACAGGGTCTGGGAAGCCAGGGGAGGCTGGGCAGGAGGCAGGAGGCAGGAGGGGCTGGCACAGACTCAGAAGCGGCCGAAGCATCCACTAAGAGGAGGGCTGGGAAGAGGGTCCCTGGAGAGAGGGGTGAATGGGCTCTCTCTGGATTCACATGAAAGGTTTCTGCTTTTAGGCAAAGGAGAAGGAGATTGGAGAGGTGAGGGAGGGATACAGGGACAGCCGGTGAACCAGGGCCCTGGGGAGCCTGGAGAGCAGGGGAGCAGGTTGAAGTGAAGGTGCGGGAGGGGCAGCCCCTTTCTGAGAGAGGAAGAAGGGTGAGTAGGGTGCAGGAGGCCAGGCTGGGAGTAGGGAAGGTTCGGGGCAGCTCCTGGGGGAGAGAGGTGGAGCTCCAGTGAGGGAGGACTAGGTTGTGACCAAAGGGATAAAGCAGCCCCAGGGCCACCAGCGCAGAGTCAGTGCCCCCGTCGCTCAGGCTCACGACTATCTCTAGCTGTGCTCAGCAATTCCAGAGCTGCTGCAGAGCGGAGGAGGGTGTGGGGACTTACCTGGGATGGAGCTGGGCCGGGCAAGGCAGGAGGCCTTGAACGTCAGCATCATGAAGGCAGCCTTCAAATGGTCCCCTGTGGGCTCCAGGCTAGAGGCTTAGGGCGAGTGGGGGGCAGGGACTGAGGCTCCAGAATTTTAAGTATCAGGGGCCTTGGGCGGCTGTCTGAAGCTGGGCGAGCACTGAGGTGCACTGTGTCTATTCAGCTTGTATGTTTATTTGGGGTGGCTTGGGGGAGCTGGAGGAGATAATGGGGGGGTACTAAAGCCACCCTGGTTAAGGGGCACAATGACATCGATCCGTGGGAGCATGGGAGTGATGCAGGGGGGTGTGCTCAGAGAGGCGAGGCTCCGCATTGGAGAACTTCCAGGGGCTGATGAAGAATAAAGCCATGATCTGTGTGATGAGACCTGTGGGATTTCCTGGAAACCTCCTGCCACCCAGGTGTCCTTAACTTCCCACACCACCTTGAAGGCATGCCTCCCGCTGACCCAGTGACCCTTTCCCCATCACGGTAGCCTGCCTGGACCCTCTCTCCTGGGTGGGTGGGAGTAGCAGGCAGACCTCTCAAAAGCAGAGGTGAGGTGAGCCAACGAGTTGAACTGGGGAGCAGAGATTTCAGGGTCAGGAGAGCAGGTGGGAGCTGAGGAAATGGGGGCTAGGTGTGGGCCTTGGGCAGGGTGGGGTGACCTCTACAAGCCTCCACTCATCTCTGGCCTGGCTTGTCCACCCCCTCACGCCTTCCCTGCAAAAGGCACATCACTGTCTGCCAGAGCCGGCTCTCAGCCCTCCTGCCTGGACCTCTGCAGTATCCCCTAATTGGCCTCTATCTCTTCCCTCCGAGCCGTCGCACACTGCCACCACTGCAGCCAGATTAATCTTCTTAATACACCACTTTGCACATCTCCTCCCTTGCCTGCACAGCCTCAATGGCAGCTTGGTGGGCAGAGGCAAGCCTAGCCTGAGCAGGGAGCCGGTCAAGGCAGTTCTGCCTACGCCCTGCCAACCTTGCAGCCTTATCCTTCACCAGCCCTTTCTGCCCTCTGGTCCAGGCAGACCACTTAATTCTCCATCCCTGAGAGTGCCCTGCACGTTCCTTCCTCCGCTCCTCTGCTCACGCTGCCCCCAGCTGAGGATGCCCTCCTTGGGTGTTCTCCACTGCCACCTCCTCCCCACTGGCCCACTGACCTCAGCTGGGTTTCAGCTCCTGTGGCACTCCTGGGTTTTGCCCCAAAGTGTTGCCTAGCCACAGCCTCGTAGATACGAGACAGATACTCTGTCTGCCACGTGTGAGGCCTGCTTCACTGTCAGTACCCACGGGGCCACCTGAGCTTGGCCCTGAGCTGGGGGTTTTCACAGGCTTTACTGCCTTTGTTCTGCAGAGCAGCCTCACCACGAGGTGGTGTTACCCTGATTAACAGAAGATGCCACTGGGGATCCATGAGGTTCAGGAACCTGCCTAAGGTCACACAGGTAGAAAGTCTCAGAGTTGGCAGGCCTCCTGTATTCAGATTCAATTCCACCTTTTTATCACCAGTGTTCTGCACACAGAGGGCACATTAAAGGTTAGTTGATGGAGCTGCTATGGGTTTGAGGGGAGTCTTGGTGCTGGGAAGTATTGAGCAGCTTGCTTGGGTCCATAGTTGCCGCAAGGTGACAGCCTGAAGGGAGGGGAGGTGTCAGGAGATGGGAGATGGGAAATTTACAGTTAGCATCAGCACAAAAAAGAGACCTGGGGCCTCTGGGTGGGAGAAGCTCAGGCTGCGTGGCCTCCACTCACAGACACTTCCCCTGGGCCTTGACATCTGTGAACAGCAGGAGGGATGCTGTCTAGACCTGAGAAAGGACTTCTGCAGCCAGGGAGAGTCAGTGAGGGGGAGGCTGGTACCCGCCTGATGGGCTAGTGTGCATTCTGCGTGGGCTCTTCTGGGTGTGAGGTGGGAGCAGCATCATGGACAGGGTCCCAAAGGCAAAGACAGAGAAGAAAGCTAAATGGACCCGGTGCTGCACCCTCCATCAGGTTTCCACACCTCTTGGAGCCTCAGTTTCTGGGGCTGTCTAGGAGGCTCCCATCTCTCTCATTTGGTTGTGAACAGGAAGGAAATGAAATCCTGGGAGGAGGGTCCTCAGCCTGGTGCAGCCGTGGTGGGTACCAGCAGAACTTGGCTTCACCCCTGCCCTTTTGTGGCTGCGGTGGCCGTAATTATGGCTCTGGTCCCTGGGGCAACTGTGTTGCTAAGATAGTGTCTCTGTGTCCTCTTCCTGCATTTACAGAACATTCCCAGCCTCCGATTTAGTAACTTGGACAGACTTGGCTGTCTGCGGGAGGAGGGCTTTTTTCCATGGGTCATTGGGAGGGGATACTTGGCCCTGGAAAGGAAGAGGCATTGTCCCTACGTGTGTGTAGTGGGAGCACGGAGGAGAGAGAGGGCGGGGTGGAGGGGAGTGCCAGGCCCCCTTCCCACCTGTACCAGGCACCCCTGCTTCTCCGGTTCTACAGCCGCTTGGCGGGCAAGGCGGGGTCTCCAGCCTTTGCTGCCACCTCCCTCGAGGAGGACCAGTGACGCAGGCCTTCTGGGGTGGCCTGCACCATCCTTCCCAGTGAGCCTCTTGCAGGTGTGCAGGTGCGAACGGGCGCGTGCGTCCCCGAGCCGTCGGGACATCAGGGAGAAATGAGAGCAGCCTGTCCCCGCACGCACAGGAGCAGTTGTACTTTTAGGACTCACTGATTGAGTGAATATGTGATATCAAAAGCTACTGTGTTTTTCAGGTACTTTTTATTAATTTTTATTTTTAACAGGTTTTTGAAGGTATAATTTATATGCCATAAAATTTGCCCATTGTGAGTATACCTGGGCTATGCTTTCCCATCAGCTTGTTCCTTATTCGTACGTCTCTATTTGAAATATCATTTTATGTACCTTAGGAAACATGTTAGATATTCAGTCCATCCGTGGGTCTGGATTCACAGGCCCTTCACTGTCACTGCGGCATGCGTCTGAAATGTTGACTGTCTGCTTTAATGGAGTCAGAGCGATGTGGGACTGAGCCCCACCCCTGGCTCTTCCTACCCTGTAACTTTGAACTACTTGTCCCCCATCTGTCAGCTTCTTGCTCAGCTGTAAATGAATGAGGAAGGACTGGTGTGTGGATGACATGAGGTGAGCTCAGCGCACTGTGAGCCTGGCTGGGAACCTGTAAAGCGTCACACCTGTGAGGTCTGTGCTCCTCGTCTCGATCCAACCCAAGGGTGGAAGATTGGGCAGGTGACAGAGGGACTGGGAGGCAGGCTTCCGACTACTGCTTCCTGGCAGACTGGACTTGGGAGCCCATAGTTGAGGACTCACTCTGTCAGGAGGGGCTTGACCCTGGGCTTTATCTGCAGTGATGATGGCCCCTTCGTCACCTCTTGTACTGTGCTCACTCTTCAGGGACTAAATGTCCTGTGTCTGTGTGGCCCAATTAACTAGGTCAGGTGGCAGTGCCCCCTCCTGCCCCCACTCCCAGCCTGTGGAGCAAAGTCTTGTTTGAGATCTACTGGAGCGACAGGCTCTGTGCCACGCCATCCCCCATGACAGCCACTCACTCTCTGGATACTTGGCTTTCTGCCTTGCCTACTGACCCCGGCTGTGCCCTCCAGGTCTGCCTTTGGAAAGAACTCCATGCATGGGCTGAGAGCTTACCTCCGTCTGAATAGCCATTGACCCCCAGACCCCTAAATGGCCCTCACCTGCTTGTCCTCTCCTTCCAGCTCTCCCCACTTCCTGCCCAGCCTAGCCACACAGATTGGGGCCATTAGAACACATTTGGTCATGCCCAGGACCTGGCTCCATGCTTGGGCAACCTACCTGGGAAGCCAGCCAGATAAGGCAGCCGGGTAAACAGCGGGGGAGGTGTCTGATGGAATAAGGGCCTGTCTGGTTATTTCTCTAACTCAAACTTCTTGAACAGCTACTATGGACCTTGGGCTTTTGGTTTGTCAAGACACTCGTCAGGTGGGCAGTGGGCCTCCCATCTCTTTCGATGCACACCCAGCCCTCAGCCCGGCCACGCCCCTCCCTGGTCCCCCAACCAGAAGCAGGCTCACGTTGCCCGTGCGTCTCCCCTGCTCCCTGCACACTGCCTTCCTCCTCTGCCCCACCCGGGGAGACCCCAATCACACTTTGGAGTTCATTCCAAGTGCCACCTCCCGACTAAGGCTTTCCTGGTGTGCTCACCCCTCACCTTCTCTCTCCTGAACTCCTGGATTTACTGCCTGGATAATTTATTTTGGCGCTGATGTATCTAAAACCTCTTGTGATTATTCAGCTGTTTTGTGTGTGTACAACTTGTTTCCAGCTAGAAGCTGAGCTCTTGGGAGGTGGGGAGTGTGGCTGGCGTGTTTTTGCTGCTCTTTTAATGCCAGGTGCATTCCTAGGCATACAGTAGGCATTTCATATTGAAAGGAGGTGACTAGTGAGCTGGAATAGCAGATGAGATAGGGTTTGTCATTAGTTCTTCTGAGGACCCAATCCAAGGCCCTGGGTAGGAGCATAAAAGGAATTACCTCTAATGTTTTACATTTGGCCAGAGAGGTTGAGAAACTTGTTGAAGGTCACACAGCGAGTGATAGAATGGGCTAAGAATCAAGCCAGGTGTCTTGGTCTCAGGCTGAAGCTCCAGGTGCCTCCTCATCTGTGACATCCCTTCCTGGGGTCTCTCTTCTGCCTGTCAGCATGTGAGTGCCTGGGAGTGTATGCATTGCATGCATACATGTGTGTGTGTGTGTGTGTGTGTCTGGAAGGAAGCAGTTGTAGCCAACAGTTGTCGAGCAGGAGGCTGCCAAGTCCACAGAGTAATTGTGGAACACGTGTGACTTTGTGTACAGCTGTGTGGCTGGGTGTGCATGTGAGGCCTTGGTAGCGGCCCTCTGATGTCTCTGGCATCATTGCACTGCTGGCCTGGGCCTACTGAGCTGGCATATCAGCACATAACAGGATAGGTCTGGAGCTCCCATCAGGAGGGAGGGCAGAACCCATAGCACAGGTCCCCAGTGAGCCTGTGGCTCCAAGGTCTGAGACCCAGAGCTGAGGAATGGCTGGGGGCTAGGGGTTCATGTGGCCCTTTCTTGAGGTGGCTGCCCCGAGTGCATTTTCTCCTGGACCCCTAGGGAGAGGGTCCTCTCCAGGATCCTGAGCACCAGCACTGTTCCCCATGCTTGCTGTCCCTGCTTCTCATTTCCCTAGGGCCCCATGTTCAGGAGGACTGGGATGAGGGGCTCAGGGACAAGCTGTCTGTTTCACACCCCACCCTGCCTTCCAGCCTGAGGAGCTAACCAACGCCCTGGAAATCAGCAACATTGTCTTCACCAGCCTTTTTGCCCTGGAGATGCTGCTGAAGCTGCTTGTGTATGGTCCCTTTGGCTACATCAAGAATCCCTACAACATCTTCGATGGTGTCATTGTTGTCATCAGGTATGATTGCCCCCCTCCCCCACTGCCACTTGCTTGAGGAATGCCGGCCGGGGTGGCTTGGGGCCAGGGTCCATGCAGCTTGTTCCTTGGGAATGAAGGGGTCTGGAGTTCAGCCCCACTGACCCCACAGGACCTGCCAATCCCCCTGGGGGGTACTCTGTGCCCCATGCTCTACTCCATCTTCTTCCTTGGCCCCACCTTGCTCTTGTGGAACTTGGGCTCATATCTCTTTTTGCTGGGTCCCTCTTCAGTCACCCTCCCCACAGGCCTGGGATGGGTGAGAACTGGAGAGGTGGCTTTGGAGAGGAGCTGGAGGAGATACGAGGCCTCGCCAGCTGTTCTGCTTGCAAAGTGCTTGGAAACCGTCTCAGACGCCAGCAACTTGCTTTAGGGTTTCCAAGACCTTGGAAAAGTGCTCTGTCCCCACAGGCCTGGGGCCAGGAGAACTGCCTTATTGCTTTTTGGAATTGGCTTTAGATTTCATTAGAAGAGAACAAAGCAAATATTCCATAACTTGATGCAGTTGCATTGGCCAGATTTAGGGAGAGGGCTGTCTGCTGCCAGGATGTGATCTCTGGCTGGGAGGGGAGGGTGGAGGGCGCTGGGGCCATCACCCAGATCTTCACTATCTCGGAAGCTCCTGCTTGGAAGCCTATCTGTGGCCCATTTTCTCCTGCTGTACTGGCCAGTCCAGGCCCGTGGGTGCTGCTGAGTCCTCTCAAAGGGAGGAGCAGGAAAAGGTGAAGGTACGGTGGGCTCAGACTGCCTGCCCCCCTTGCAGCGTGTGGGAGATCGTGGGCCAACAGGGGGGCGGCCTGTCGGTGCTGCGGACCTTCCGCCTGATGAGGGTGCTGAAGCTGGTGCGCTTCCTGCCTGCGCTGCAGCGGCAGCTCGTGGTGCTCATGAAGACCATGGACAACGTGGCCACCTTCTGCATGCTGCTCATGCTCTTCATCTTCATCTTCAGGTGAGGGCAGGTGCAGTGCCAGGCTGCTGGCAGATGGCCAGGTTTAGGGCAGGCGGGCTGGAGTGGCAGGGAGTGCTGGGGCCCTGACCCGCATCTATGGCTCCTTGTGTCTTCAGCATCCTGGGCATGCATCTCTTTGGCTGCAAATTTGCATCTGAGCGGGATGGGGACACGCTGCCAGACCGGAAGAATTTTGACTCCCTGCTCTGGGCCATTGTCACTGTCTTTCAGGTGCGAGGGTAGCAACAGGGCAGGGGGTTGGCAGGGGTGGTGGGGTGCCCCTGGTAGAGACCCTGATTCCTGCCCGCCACCTGCAGATCCTGACCCAGGAGGACTGGAACAAAGTCCTCTACAATGGGATGGCCTCCACGTCTTCCTGGGCTGCACTTTACTTCATCGCCCTCATGACCTTTGGCAACTACGTGCTCTTTAATCTGCTGGTCGCCATTCTGGTGGAGGGCTTCCAGGCGGAGGTAACCCCCTGCCCTGCCCCCTCACTCTGTCCACAGTGGTCCCGCTTCCAGGAGGAATTGGCTGCCTGGCTCAAGCCTCCTCCTCCCTCCACTGCCGACTGTAGGGGTGTGGAAGGTTCTGCAGGACACGTCCCTCAGACTAGCTGGGGTGGGCCAGGTGGGAGGCTCTGGTTCTCATGCAGTTGCTCATCACAAAGAAGACAGGATGGTTGCATGGGGTCCCTGGGCCAAAGGTTAGCTGCCTAGTGGGCTTCTCTCTCAGAGTTGGCTAGACCCTTCCCCAGAGAGCCAGACAAGTGTCAGGCCCACGGTGCAGCTGGACCCTTGAGCACTAGTGCTTTATAGGACATCCAGAGAGGACCCATCCGAGCCGAGGGGTGGGGAGGCTTGTGTGTAAGTCACCTGAGCTCAGGCTGAGCTGATGAAGATGCCACCAGGGCCTGGGCAGGGTTGAGCTGCCGAGGGTGAGAAATGAGCCCAATTAGCTGTGGGCATGGCAGAAATGAGCGTCCTATTTCCAGCCCAGGCTCCACACCACCTTTGTCATAGGCAGCATCATCAATTACTATTGATTTACATTGATCTTGCCCTTGTCATGCCAGAGTGCAGCCTCTGCCTGAAGTGCTGCACCCCCTTCTCTCCCTCAGCTCTGCCTCTCTTCCCACCCCAGCCCCCAGACCCACACCAACGTCCTAGTGCCTCAAACAGGGCAGGTTGACCCAACCTAGAAATGCTCCAGGTTGGGCCAGGAGAAGCTCTTGGTCCTGTTCTCTCTGGGTGACCCGGATGGAAACTCCCGCTGCGGCCTGGTCTATAAATACCTGGCACACGGTGGAAAAACAAAAATCTATTTTCCAACGCTTTCCCAGCCTTTCAAGGAAGGGCTGTTCCCCGTGGGCCGGGCGGGCTAGTGGGGTGCGGGTGCATCTGTCCCACGCCGGCTCTTAGTTCTGTAGTTGTCCACTGTTGCATTTCCTCCCGGCCGGGGGGCAGTGGGGGTGGCTGGTGGGGAAGCTTTGGTCATGGCCGGACCTCTTGCAGAGAGGGAGAGATGTTGGGACACTCCCTGGAATGGGACACTTATTTGGGGGTTCTCTGGGGCCTGAAGAGTTAAGGGGTGCCACAGTGCTCCCCCAGGAGCTAGGGTCTCTGTGAACTGACTCTTGGCTGCTGCTCACAGCCTGGGGAAGCAGGAGCTGAGTGGACGGGGACCCTCCTGACAGCTAAGGTTCCCTCAGAACAATTCCCGTGGACTGTGTGGAAGGAAACGGAAAGCACCCGAGCTTGTCCCCCCTCCACTGCCATTCAGCCACCGTGGCAGTCTTGAGGTGTCTGGTGCAGACAGCCCCCTCCCCACCACTCAGCCCTTTCAGCAAACACCTTGCTAAACTGATGCCACTGAGCTGGCCTGGTTGCTAGGCAGCAGCAGAGTCAGACTACGGGAGCGGAGAGCGCAGGCCCTGGGGCTTGGCCTGGCCACTCAGGCCCTGCTGGGAGCATGTGAGACCAGGGCCCTGCAGCCACACTCTCCTCAACCTTCAGAGTAGAAGTGCCTTTGGGAGGAGGGTCTTGCTCAGGACATGGTGCCTTGGGCTGTGATGCTTTAGGTGTAGGGTGGAAAGGATTTCCAGATCAACCTCCTTCCATGGGAGTGGGCTGTAGTCATGGCCCTGAAGTGCCCTGTGAAGGGCTGGACCAGTGGCCCCATTGTCCTGCATGGGATGAGATGGTGAGGGGTGGCATTTGATGCTGATGACCTGGACACCTGTGTTCTCTTGTATGGGGGTTTCAGGGGGCTGAGCACTTAACTGAGGGAGGCCCATGGTCTGGCAGGGGAGGCAGACTTTGCTGTCATGATGGCTTGGGTTTTTGTTTTTGTTTTTTTTTTTTCCTGGAAGTGGCTGTCCCCACTTTGGTGGGCTCCACCAGCAGGAGGCCTCAAGGGTGGCCCCCCTGCTAGCCTTGCCACCCCATCAAGAGGTAGGAGGGGCTGGCCCAAGAGCCAGAGCCTGCTTGGCTGTTGATTTCCTGATTTGCAGGGGGCAGCACCCTCAATCCCTGTATATTTATCATCCACACACTTAATTAAATGAACAGGCAACAAGGCCCTGTGTGAGGCCACTAACTGATAGCAAGCAACAGCACAGCCATCATCCCAGTGTTGCTTGTCAGGTCCCATCCTAGATGCAGCAGCCGATCCATTCTGGCTCGAAGGAACTTGGGCCGAGAGTATGAGAAGTTATGAGGCCTGTTTCTGCTACTGGCTGTCCCCCCAGACTCTGACTATCCTCCCCTGCCCCTGGCCACCCTTCCTGCCCATGCCTCAGCTCACTGCCTTAGAACTGGAGACTCGGGTTGGGGCCCAGATCCATCACTTACTCTGTGATTTGGGGCAGTTTTCCTAACTTCTCCAACCCTCGGATGCCTCCCTTGTCAGATGGTGATAGTGGTGCTGACTTCCTACCTTGCGAGCAGTTTTCTGGTGCTGGCCACACCCTCAATGAATGGTGGCTGTTCACATTAGGGTGTATGGGGGGCTGGATCCTTTCTTGCCCTCCTCCCCATCTTTGTGGCCTCTGCCCTCAGCCTTCAGATTCATTCTGGCCTGAGGGCCTGTGGTCAAATTCTGGAAGGCCGTTCTGTCCCTTCCCCCCCTCCCCCCATGTCTCTGTTTCCCTGCTGCGGGGTTGGCACCCCTCCTTTTCTCCATCCTCCTTCGACACTGCTGATGTGTGATGGCCTGAGCGCCTGTGACCAGCGCCCCTCCCCTGCCTCCCCCTCTCCCTGTAGGAAATCAGCAAACGGGAAGATGCGAGTGGACAGTTAAGCTGTATTCAGCTGCCTGTCGACTCCCAGGGGGTAGGTACGCGATCATGAGTTGGCATGCCCCCCTGTGCCCGTGCCCCTCCACTCTGCCTCCGTGTCTCTGTGCTCGTGTTCACGCTCAGCTGCTGTGCAACCTGTGGTGGCCTTGGTGGTCATGGGTGTTGTGAGGTTTGCTTCGATGTTAAGTCCCTTCCCCCTGAGCACATGAAAGGGAGGAGCCCCCTTGCCTCTGCCCCCATCAACCCACAAAGGGCACCATTCCTGTCCCTGCCAGACCAGTGGATGGGCTGGAGAAGGAAGGGACTTAGAGTCCCCTGTGTGCACGTGTGTGGGACACCTCATGTGCACTGAGGTCCCAGAGGAGGCCGAGACATCAAGACCTGTGGCTTCAGACCATGCTCCTTGTCTCTCTCCTCTTGTCCTGGGACCCCGTTGGAGACCCCACAAGATGCCTCAGCTCAGTACAGATCCTTAAAAGGTGTGGGGATGGGGTGTGGCTCTTGCCAGAATGTACCAAAATTTCAAATCCACCTCTGAGTCTCTGGCCCCTTAATCTCCCAGATGGGTACAGCCAGCTATCTCAGAGCACGTTCCTTTTCTGGCTCCACGTTGAGCCATTGCCCTGCTGTTTCCTGCACTGGCACCAGGATTCGGGGCAAAGCCAGGATTCCCGCAGGAGCCCATGGTGCTATGCATCTGAGCAGTCCCCTGGAGATCCCACTTGATAATTAAAGGCCTTGTTAGGGATGTAAACTGAGTTAATGAAAATGATCCCCTGAGATGCCAATTACCTAATATTTATGTCCTTATCAAAAGTAGCAATCAAGTATTTTTTAATAACTTCTTAAGGAGAAGTGTGTAATTACTGGGGAACCTACTGACCTGCTAAGAAGGAAGAAAAAACTGTCCCACAGCCAGGGAGAGAGGTAAAAATGGGGCCAGGGAGGGGGCCAGGGCTTGGGGAAAACAGAGGGATGAAACAGAGGGGACACAGTGGCATCCTTGGGCTGATCCACTCTGTCTGGGGTCTTTCAGTGTCCTTCCAGGGTCCTCGGGTCTGAGGCTCTGGGGAGGGGAGCCGTGGAGAGAAGGCAGGGGGCCTCCAGTGTTCTTTTGGAATTGAGGCTCTAGTGATCACTTCACTCAGGTCCCTACCGCCTTTGGGCCTGTGCCACCTGCCTGCCCAGCGACCCCTTCTCCCCCAGCCAGCCTTGATGCCAGTCCAGCCAGGCTGGTTGTGCCATGGCCTTCTCTGAGGTGTGGCTGGTGGGAGGCAGAGGCGTCGGGGGCCCTAGGAAGCCTCGGGCCCCAAGCCTGGGTGCCTTGGCCTGCACCGGTGCATGCTTTGTGACGTGGTTGCTGGTTCCTGTGGCCTATATGTGATGGGTGTGTGTGTGTGTGTGTGTGTGTGTGTGTGAAAAGAGGGAGACCTTGGTCCACCCCAACTTCCCCTGCCTGGCCAGGTCCCTAATGGCCCACTGTTTCCCCTTCCTAGGGAGATGCCACCAAGTCAGAGTCAGAGCCTGATTTTTTCTCGCCTAGCCTGGATGCTGATGGGGACAGGAAGAAGCGCTTGGCCCGTGAGTACCTATGCTGGGGGTGCGGCTGCTGGCTCTGTGCCAGCCCTGAGTTAACTCAGGGTTTCTCCCACTTTCCCGTTAGTGGTGTCCCTTGGAGACCACCTAGAGCTGCGGAAGAGCCTGTTGCCACCTCTCATCATCCACACGGCCGCCACGCCCATGTCGCTGCCCAAGAGCTCCAGCACGGGCCTGGGCGAGACACTGGGCCCTGCCTCCCGCCGCACCAGCAGCAGTGGGTCAGCCGAGCCCGGGGTGGCCCACGAGATGAAGTCACCGGTATGGGATACATGTGGGTGCCTGATGGTGGGAGGAAGAGTGGATGGAGGGGGCAGGTCCAAGGGGACATCCCCTGGCCCATGGGCTAGACAGAGCCTGGGTGTGTCTGGACAAGCCCCAGGGGAGTCAGGGCTGGTGATGCAGGCAGGTGAAGGAGCCCTAGCCTGGGAGGTGAAAGCTGGGTTCTAATCCTGACCCATCTGTTCGCTAGCTGAGTGTCCTCGGGCAAGACTCAAACTTTCTGAGCCTTTTCTGTAAAATCGGGCTGGAGTGTCCCTACCTCCTTAATACCTAGTATTCATAATACCAAACCCTCACCTAGTTACTGATTCTGTCCCACACACTGTTCTAAACGCCACTCATTAGCATTCTAGATGCATTTAATCCTCACAGGAACCCTACGAGGTAGGTGTCATTAGTGTCCCCATTTTACAGATGAGACCTAAGTCTCAGACCACCAAAGTGAATAACAGAGCCAGTGTTTCAGTCCAGCAGGCTGGCATCGGAGCCCAGGCTCTTGACATTATTTCACTTTTTCATTTTTATTTTATTTTATTTTTTTTTTAAAGATGACCGGTAAGGGGATCTGAACCCTTGACTTGGTGTTGTCAGCACCACGCTCAGCCAGTGAGCAAACCGGCCATCCCTATATGGGATCCGAACCCGGGGCCTTGGTGTTATCAGCACCGCACTCTACCGAGTGAGCCATGGGCCGGCCCTCACTTTTTCATTTTTAAAAATGTATTTGTAATTGACAAATAATAACTGTATATATCTATGGGGTACCATGTGATGTTTTCATATATGTATGTGTTACGGAGTGATTAAATCAAGCTAATTAACATATCCCTTTACCTCACATACTTATTCTTTTGTGGTGTGAACATTAAAAATCTACTCTCAGTAATTTTGAAATACACGTTACATTATTATTAACTATAGTCAGCATGCTGTGCAATAAATCTCAAAAACCTACTTCTCTTGTACGAGTATAACTGAAACTCTGATTGCTTCTTGGGGTTTCGGCTAATCAAGTGTAGTGACTGAAACTCTGTACCCTTTGGCCATCATCACCCCATTCCCACCCCCACACTCCCCAGCTTCTGGTAACCACCATGCAACTCTCTACTTCTTTGAGTTCAACTTTTTAAAATTCCCCATATAGGTGAGATCCATATGGTATTTGTCTCTCTGTGCCTGGCTTGTTTCACTTAGCATATTGTTGCAGGTTCGCCTACCTTGTTGCAAATGACAAGATTTCCTTCTTTTTTTTTTTAAGGCAGAATAGTATCCATTGTGTATCTACACTGCATTTTCTTTATCCGTTATCCCTTGAGGGACATTTAAGTTGATTCTGTATCTTTGCTCTTGTAAATTATGCTGCAGTGAACATGGGCTTCTATGTATCTCTTCCACATACTAATTTCAAATCCTTTGGATCTATACCAAGTAATGGGATTGCTGGATCCTGCAGTAGTTTTATTTTTACTTTTTTGAGGAACCTCCAGACTGTTTTCCAATGGCTGTACTAATTGTGGTTTTGATTTGCATTTCCCTGATGATTAGTGATGTTGAGCCTTGTTTCATATACCTGTTGACCATTTGTATGTTTTCTTTTGAGAAATGTCTATTCAGGTCTTTTGCCCATTTTTTAAATTGGGCTGTTTTCTTGCTATTGAGTTGTTTGAGTTCCTCCTCGCTATTGTTTTATCCTGCCACTCAGCTGAGGATAATACCTCTCTCGCCAACTAAAGGAGGAATAAGTGCTATTGCCATATCTATTTTACAAACGAGGAAACAGGCACAGAGAGGTTTAATAACTTGTCCTGGGTCACACACCTGGTTGGGGTGAGCTGGGATCTGAACCCAGGCATTGGAGTCCAGGGCTCCTGCTCACACCTGTACACCCGATGGGATGCCAGGGAGGCTCACAGGAGGTGAGATGCATGTGAGGGGTACAGGGCCAGCTGTGTGGCCCTGCCTGAGACCACTCCTCCTCTGCTCACCCTGCAGCCGAGCGCCCGCAGCTCCCCACACAGCCCCTGGAGCGCAGCAAGCAGCTGGACCAGCAGGCGCTCCAGCCGGAACAGCCTTGGCCGTGCCTCCAGTCTGAAGCGGAGGAGCCCGAGTGGGGAGCGAAGGTCCCTCTTGTCGGGGGAGGGCCGGGAGAGCCAGGATGAGGAAGAGAGCTCGGAAGAGGAGCGGGCCAGCCCAGTGGGCAGTGACCGTCGCCACAGAGGCTCCCTGGAGCGGGAGGCCAAGAGCTCCTTTGACCTGCCGGACACGCTGCAGGTGCCTGGGCTGTACCGCACAGCCAGCGGCCGCGGCTGTGGCTCTGAGCACCAGGACTGCAATGGCAAGTCAGCTTCGGGGCGCCTGGCCCGGGCCCTGCGGCCCGATGAACCCCCACTGGATGGAGATGACGCTGATGACGAGGGCAACCTGGTGAGGCCCCTTGGGCACAGTGACCCTCACCCCTGACCTTGAGAGAGCGGAGCTGTGCCCAGCCTGGCAGGGTGCAAGGGAGTGACCTTTCCAAGTCCAGGGAATCTCAAGGGGTGCCAGCCCCGGAAGCTGAGCTCCAAAAAGCCCCTTTTCTGCCTCTGCCTGCCCTGCCGAGCCCCAGATGCTTGTCACGCCTCGGGCTCTACGGTCCTTGGTGGATATGAATGGTTTTGGGCAGACTCCTATGAATCTTTCATGGCCCTCCCCCTGTGACTCAGAAAGACCCATCACTCATCTGTCACTCATCTCCCCAAAATGATGCCCCCCCAATCCCTCTCTCATCTCGACCTGGTCAGGAGCCTTAACTTCCCACTCCATCCTTACCCATTCACGATCCCCCAGTCCTCTCGCCACCACCTGTACCCCAGGGGACAGGGTGCGACCAGTGTCTCAGCCCAGGTGTATCTCTGAACAGACAGCTGTGATGGGTACAACGTTTGATAATTGATGTAGCTTCCAGCGCAGTGGGGAGGGAAGGAGGGAGGGCAGGCAGGGGCTGGGCTGGAGGCCCGGAAAAGAGAGGAGAGGGACAGCCTTGGGAAGGAGACAGGGGGGGCGAGGGAGGAGATGAGGAAGTGAGGGGTTTGGGGGGGCAGGGGCCAGTAAGGTTTAGAGGGAGGTGGGGAGGTGGTCTCAGGAGTAAAGGAAGAGAAGCAGGGCGGAAGGTTGGACCAGAGGTGGGAGAGGGCGGGCAAGGAGGGAGGGTCGTGGAGCTGCTGAGAAGGGTCAAGGGCGTGGGGAGCACGGAGGCCTGGTCCTGCTCACGGGGCGTGTTTGCTCCACAGAGCAAAGGGGAGCGGGTCCGCGCGTGGGTGCAAGCCCGGCTCCCTGCCTGCTGCCGCGAGCGTGACTCTTGGTCTGTTTACGTCTTTCCTCCTCAATCCAGGTAAGTCAGGGGGGCTCTGACCTGCGCCCTCACCTCTCCTTCTCACAGCCACTCACCCCGCGATGCTCTCCAGGGATGCTAGAAGTGGTGCCCTGCGTGGAGAGTGAGTGAGGGGCCTGGGGGCGGGGTGGCCTCCGGCTGGGAGAGCCCTGGAGGGGCAGGGTCTGCTGCGATGCTTCTCACCGCTGCTGGCTCTGCCTCCCCCTCAGCCTTTGCCTTGTCCCGGAGCAGGTTCCGCCTCCTGTGTCACCGGATCATCACCCACAAGATGTTCGACCACGTTGTCCTTGTCATCATCTTCCTCAACTGTATCACCATTGCCATGGAGCGCCCCAAAATTGACCCCCACAGCGCTGTGAGTCAACGGTGCTGGTTGGTGGCAGGCCCCTCCTGGGTCAGCACCTGGGAGAGCAAAGGAGGCAAGGGGGCTGCACGGTTCCTGACCTGCCCCGGGCTGCATGTGGCAGGGTGGCAGGGGAGTCAAGGTTCTCACTCAGGTCCCCTGAACTCCAGCCCTTGCTCCTCATCCCCCAACATGCCTCCTGCACCCTCTTCTGCCTCTGTTTCCCCTCCGTGATACACCAGCCCGGCTGGGTGCTCCATCACACCCCAGGCTGTTTACAGATGGCGTGTTCTCGTGAGCCAGAGGCTTGTGAGGCGTGTGTGAGTTGGTGGGGTGAGTGCTGGGTTGATGGGAACGTGAGACTGGTCCCCATGGGCTGGGCGGTCGTGCTTCCCCTGCTCCCAGCCAAGGGTCCCAGTTTCATGGGTGACCTGCACGTTGGTGGGGGGACATCCCACCCAGTCTGCCCCATGGGCAATGCAGAGCAGGACAGGGAAGATGCTCTTTGCTCCTCGTGGTCCTGCCAGGCCACAAATGAGTAGGTTTTCGGGGGCCATAAGGGGTTGTTGGTCACTTCCGCTTGGCTGTGAACCTGTCAGTCCCTCTCAGAAGGAGAGGAGAGGCCAGAGGCCTGCGTATCACTCACACTGCCCAGGGCCTGACATCCTTGGGATAGGCCCAGCTGGTTCTGGGAGCTGTCCTTCCCCAGCCTGGCACCGTAGCCCCGCCCCCTGGTAGCACTTCGAGTCCCAGAAGGGTGTGTGGGGGTGGCTCTGCCTCCCCTCATGACATTTCTCACCACTTGCTTGGAGGTGGCCAGAGGTCCTCCCGCGCCCCTCCTCGCCCCTCCCACACCATTGTTTAGATTTCAGTGCTGCCGGGGCTTCTGTTTCCCATTAGGGTGGGCTCCAGCCAGGCCTGGGTGGGGATGGAGGCAGCCTGAGGAAGGAGGGGCTGGCTTACAACTAGGTGGGCGAGGGGCATCAGCACGGGGGACCCCACGCCCAGGGCCTGCGTTGGGCAGAGCAGGGGTGCAGTTCACATCCCCCGCGCTGGCCGTCTGCTGCCTGAGGCCCTGCACAGAGCTCTTTGTCACTGTCTCCACGTCTCTGTCCCTGTCGTCTTTCCACCCCGCTCCTCCATCTCCCACTCCGTCATCGTGCCTGCTTCTCTCCTTCCCCTCGCTCGTGCTCCTGCTGTGCGTGCTGCCCCTCTAGTGATTTGCACCCTCTCTTGGCCACCTGGGATGGACTCAGTGCATAGACACCAGGGGACTGGGTCGCCTTCTCTGCAGCCCTGCCCCAGTGGTGCTGAGCATAGATAAGACACCTGGGGACGCACCGTCTGAACACAGGCCCCAGCTTGCCCAACCACTCCATTTCTGGGGCGCATGGCAGGAAAGCAAGTGAGGAGAGTAGGATGTCGGGCAGGGGTCAGAGATCAAGTTAAGTCCTGCCCCAGTTTTCAGAAAGGAGTCAGGGAATAGGGCCTGGGATATGGGACTCAGACGACAGCACTGCTGTGGGGATCATTTTTCCCTTCTGGCCACCTGGGTGGGGGAGGTTCTGTTCAGGAGCAGGGGTAAGACTGTCCGCAGAGGGCAAGTGAGCCAGGGGCCTGGCACGTGGCTGTGTGTGTGAGAGAGAAAGGTGGGGGGGATTGTGCGTGATGTTGGGGAGGGTGGGGGTCACTTTTCGGCATCAGATGTGAGAGCAGTTTTTGGCTTCTGTATGCAGAGCAGACCTGGCCCATGGAGGGGTTGGAGGGGGCTCCTGGTGGGCAGCACCTGCCTCTTCTCTTGCAGGAAAGAATCTTCCTGACCCTCTCCAATTACATCTTCACTGCGGTGTTTCTGGCTGAGATGACAGTGAAGGTGATGGGGAGTCAGCATGACTTGGGCCCTCTGGTTCCTGGTGGGGGCGGGGACAGTGGCATTTGCTGAGGGCGAGAGTGTTGGCTGCAGGACAGGGCTGGGGGCTGTGGGGGCGGGGTGGCTGGTGACACAGGGTGGTCCCTAGGTGGTGGCACTGGGCTGGTGCTTCGGGGAACAGGCGTACCTGCGCAGCAGCTGGAACGTGCTGGACGGGCTGCTGGTGCTCATCTCTGTCATCGACATCCTGGTGTCCATGGTCTCCGACAGTGGCACCAAGATCCTGGGCATGCTGCGGGTGCTGCGGCTGCTGCGGACCCTGCGCCCACTCAGGTGACCCCTCCCCAGCAGTGCTTCCTCCACAGAGACCCCTCCAACCACTGGCACCACCACAGTGGAACAAAAGCCCTCACGTGCCCACCTCCTACCTGCGACCTCCACCGTGGTCCTGTCCCCCACCTCGGACACTGCTCAGTGAAGCTGTGGCCCTAGAGATTTCCCTCCAGCATGCACACCACTCTCACTTCATTTCCTCCTCCTCTCCGACACAACGCGCTCCTCAGGGCCACTTGGCGCACGTGCCATGCCGTGACTGAGGCCCTGCGGGGGGCACAGTACAAGGGGCCACAAGCAGGGCCCACATAGCCTTCAGCTGAAGCTCCCCCTCGAGTGGTCCCCTCGGGGTGACACTCAGCCCCTCTCCGTGAGATGACAGGCCACTTGCTGGCTTTCCCCACCGTCACACTCTGTCAGGGACCACTCACTAGGTAACATTTCTCCTGGCAGGGGATCTGCCCTCTCAGGAAGCCCTCTGCAGTCAGGCGATTACTACCCCCAACTCAGAATTTTTGCAGAGATAAGAATGATACTGACTTAACATTGCCACCTCCCTGGCTGTGACAATCCATCTCTCACGGCCCCTTCCCCTCCCTGCCTGGCCCCTGCATGTTTATCTCCCTGTCTCCCGCAACACACTGCAGCCCCGGGGAACACCTCCCTTGAGTTGACTCCTCCCCACCCCCAGCCCAATTAGGTAATACATTTGACATCCTGGAAGTGGAGGGGGAGATGGGGGTGGGAGTAGGGGTATCTGCAACCTGTTTTGAGAGATTACAGATGGTGGTCCCGATGGCAGGGGTCGCATGAAAAGAGGACTGTGCTCTACACAGTGAAATCAGAAAGCTGAGCTCTTCGCCCCATCAGAGCCCCAAATGGGACCAGAGAGCCAAGGTTGGGGGTGGGGGCAGGGACCCAGCAGGATTAGAGACAAGGGAGCGTCTGAGCTGGGGGAACTCCTCTGATCCCCCACCTCCCTCCCCAGGGTAATCAGCCGGGCACAGGGGCTGAAGCTGGTGGTGGAGACACTGATGTCTTCGCTGAAGCCCATCGGCAACATTGTGGTCATCTGTTGTGCCTTCTTCATCATTTTTGGCATCCTGGGGGTGCAGGTATGTGGGAGTGTGGGGGCCAGCTGTTGGTGAAAGCCTGTAAGGTGCCTCTTCTCTTGGCCCCTGCGCTCTGAGGCTCAAGTTTCATTCCAGCAAGGAATAAACAGGGACACTTCCCTCCAGGCTCTGGGCCTCAGGCCCCTTTGCCTCCTGGGCATTCTGCAGAAAACTGGGAGCCTACAGGAGGGCCCCAAAGGGGATTTGGGCCTCAGGAGATTTCAGGCCCATGGTATCTGGAGGCTGCTCTTCCTGCCACCCTAACGCACTCCCGGAGCGCAGACGCTGGCCCACGGTCTACTCCGGGATCTCCTCCCTTCCTTCCCTGCTTGAGCAGAGTGGGCCGCAGGCCAGGCCTGGGGATCCAAGGCCCAGACAGCTGGGCCAGGTTAGTGGCGTGCTGGCAGGCAGGCGGGTGCAGACCCCAGACAAGGCAGGAAGTGGGGGCTATTGGGAAACTTGGCCTCCGGCCCAGGGAGGAAACTTGGCTTCGGAGGAGAAAGAGCCAGAGCTGCCTAAAGGATTCAGCAGACACCTCGGGGGGCCGGGGAGCCCCTCCACCCCAGTCTTCCAGTGCCCCTGGCTCCAGCTATTTCAGCTGCTGGGTAGACAGCTGGCTGTCGGGGCAGCATGGACGCCCGTGGGGGGCTACCACACTCCCCTTCCCCCTCCTTCTTTCTTTGCCTTCCTGGGATGTCTACTCTGTCCTGGGGAGGGGGCTGTTCCCTGGTTTCCTAGAAATTCTCTAGCCCTGGGGACCTGGCAGGGGTGCATTTGCCAGAGCTGGGTGGTGCCTCTCTGCACGCCACCTCCCCCCATCCCCCACCTCGAGTGCCCTTCTCCTTCCCCCACTTCCCAGCTCCCTGGGTTAGTGGAGTGAACCACTGTTGAGCCTGGTCCTGGGGCTCTTCTGGTGGACTGAGGCCTGTCCCGAACGGCTTGCTCAGGCCCGTGGTCCTCTCTTCCCTCAGATTCCTTTTCCACCAACAGTCATCACTTGGTCTATACTGGAATGAGGGTGCGCTTTACAGTCAGATAGACCTGGGTTTGAGCCCCTTTTCTACCACCTATTGGTTATGCAACTTTAGTGGGTGAATTAACTCCTCTGAGTCTTAGTTCTGTTTGTCTGTAGAGTGGGGTTGATAACCAACGCCGCACCCCCCCACCACAGCTGCTGTGGATCTCAAACCTCAGTGGGCATCAGAATCACCACCTGGGCAGCTTATTAAACCATCACTGAGCCCTATCCCAGAGTATTTGATTCAGTAGGTGTGGGGTGGGCCCGGGCACGTACATTTCTAACATGTTCATAGAGGATGCTGATGGGACCCCTATGTGGAGCACCATTGGCCTAGCCCTTGGTAGAGATGAATGACTGTCCCCTCCTTCCACCCTCTCCAGAACCCCCCATTACCTTTCCTCCTCCTCTAGGGAAAGGAAGGGGGTGCCTGCAGGGGAGGTTCCTGTCTTGGCTGACCCCAGAGCTGAGCACCCCACCCTCACGGAGGGAGTGCCTAGAGCTCTCAGGCCCAGGGCTGGGGTGGGGGCTAAGGGGACAGGGAGTTCTCGTCTTCCTGTGGTCACAGCTTGCTTCTCTCTGTCTCTGGGAACGTGTGTGTCCAGCTCTTCAAAGGGAAGTTCTTTGTGTGCCAGGGCGAGGACACCAGGAACATCACCAACAAGTCTGACTGTGCCGAGGCCAGTTACCGGTGGGTCCGGCACAAGTACAACTTTGACAATCTTGGCCAGGTGAGCTCCAGGCTCCAAGGTGGGGTGGTGGAGGCAGGAGTCTGGAGGGGACACAAATCCATGCTCAGTGATACATGCTGAGTTGATTGGAGGAGGGCAGCCGTGGAGAGATAGGCCCCTCACACCCTCTGCAGTCTCTCCACCAGCCTGTCAGAAAGCTCAGCCCATCCTGCAGCACCCCAACAAGTGAGCCCACAGGGGTCATTAGCCCTCCTAAAAGATGAAGAATGGAGGCTCAGAGAGGGTAAGGGGCTTGCCCAGGGCCACACAGCTGCATGGCAGGGCAGAAATCACATATGAGGTTGGGGGCAGGCACCCGCAAGTGAATCCTGGGACCACCACTGTCAGCTCAGTGACCTCAGGCAACTGACCTAGCAGGGCCTCAGTTTCATCAGCTGGTGAATGGGGTCATAACACTATCTCCTTGGAGGTGGTAGCAAGGATGCGGTGAGATGATGTGTTTATTTGCTTAGCACAGTACAGGGTGCAGGCACATCGTCAAGATGATTCCTTTTCTGGGGCCGGCCCGGTGGTGCACTGCTACAGTGCGCCACTTGGGAAGCGCGGCAGCGCTCCCACCGAGGGTTCGGATCCCACATACAGACCGGTTCCCGCTCACTGGCCGAGCGAGGCGCGGGGGCAACACCGAGGGTTGCGATCCCGTAGCCGGTCCCGGTCCGGTATGGGAGTGACACTGAGGGTTGCGATCCGTTGCCGGTCACGAAAAAAAAAAAAAAGGAAAAAAAAAAAAAAAACCAAAAAAAAAAAAAAAAAGATGATTCCTTTTCTGGGGCCGGCCGGGGGGTGCACTGCTACAGTGCGCCACTTGGGAAGCGCGGCGGCGCTCCCACCGAGGGTTCGGATCCCACATACAGACCGGTTCCCGCTCACTGGCCGAGCGAGGCGCGGGGGCAACACCGAGGGTTGCGATCCCGTAGCCGGTCCCGGTCCGGTATGGGAGTGACACTGAGGGTTGCGATCCGTTGCCGGTCACGAAAAAAAAAAAAAAGGAAAAAAAAAAAAAAAACCAAAAAAAAAAAAAAAAAGATGATTCCTTTTCTGGGGCCGGCCGGGGGGTGCACTGCTACAGTGCGCCACTTGGGAAGCGCGGCGGCGCTCCCACCGAGGGTTCGGATCCCACATACAGACCGGTTCCCGCTCACTGGCCGAGCGAGGCGCGGGGGCAACACCGAGGGTTGCGATCCCGTAGCCGGTCCCGGTCCGGTATGGGAGTGACACTGAGGGTTGCGATCCGTTGCCGGTCACGAAAAAAGACAAAAAGGAAAAAAAAAAAAAAAAGATGATTCCTTTTCTCACCCCACATTTGCAGAAACAGAAATGTACAAAATGAAGTAGTTCATTCAGTTTTGCTGGTGTGTTGCCCAGACCCACCCTGGTTTTAGTGTCTGGATTTCCGGGGCTTTGGGGTCCCTTTCCCTACCTGGCTGAGGTTAGAAGACATGATCATCTCTCACGGCTCCTCTGGCTTCAGACCAGCCATGGAGCCCCAGGACAGGAGCTCTCCCCGGGCCTGGAGTATGACTCCAGCCTGACGTCTCAAGGACCGGGGCACCCGAGCTGCTGCCAGGAGGCACTCTGGGGCAAGTGGTGGGTGGTTCAGCCACCCATGCTAGAGTTCAAATGGCCCCTCCTCCCCCTCCCCCTCCCCCCAGGCTCTGATGTCCCTGTTCGTGCTGGCCTCCAAGGACGGTTGGGTGGATATCATGTATGATGGGCTGGATGCTGTGGGCGTGGACCAGCAGGTAGGACTGAGGTGGGCAGGTCACTCAGCCTGGGCTGACTCCAGGACAGAAAGAGCACTAGACAGAAAGATCAAAATGCCATCAGGGGCATCACATCTTACAGCAGTCTGTAACTGGTGGTCTGTGGGCCAAACCTGGGCATGTTTTATTGGCCTGCAACGTGTTTAAAATTTTTTGAATTAGTGGGGAACATTTAAAAGTTGGTGAATTTCACATGAAAATTCAGATTTGGGTCTACTCAGGAGAAGTCCAAAGGTCTGGGAACAGTGGGCCTGCATTCCCTCAGGGCAGGAGTCAGCTGGAACAAAGAAGCGGCTCTTGGATGGAGAATATACTGTCTTCTTTGCCACAGTCCCCACCCCTCCCTACTGCCTCACATCAAAACCACACCATTCACTGACATCACCTGTCAGGGCCCTGTAGCCGTTCGAGTCTGTAGGAACCCAGGCTGTGGGGCAGCACGGAGACAGTCTGCCCTTGGGCTGACACCTTGACCTGTCCTTCCTGCTCCCCACCAGCCCATCATGAACCACAACCCCTGGATGCTGCTGTACTTCATCTCGTTCCTGCTCATTGTGGCCTTCTTCGTCCTGAACATGTTTGTGGGCGTGGTGGTGGAGAACTTCCACAAGTGTCGGCAGCACCAGGAGGAGGAGGAGGCCCGGCGGCGGGAGGAGAAGCGGCTACGGAGGCTGGAGAAAAAGAGAAGGAGTAAGGAGAAGCAGATGGCTGGTCGGTAGTCTTTCCACATCTCTCTGGGTCGTGCTTGACCTTGGCCTTGTGACTGCAGGGGGCTGGGGGCTGGGGCCGGGGGCAGGGAGAAGATGCTCCCACCCCCCTCCCCACCTCCTTTCCCCCAACAGCATGTCTGCCTTTAAAGCCCGCATGAAGCAGACCAGTTCAGCCCCGTGGGGGAGAGGGAGCTGCCCCCACCCTGGGGTGCTCCCTGGGTCTCAGCATCATGCTTCCCAGATGGTGCCAGGTGGGAGTTGACACAGGGCCTCTCCCAGCCCAACTCCCAGAGGAGCCTCATGGGATGAGAACCTGATGCTATGTCGCCCTGTGCCGGAGTCTGGTGACCCCGGGATGGGCCCAGGTGCCATCCTTCTTGATCCTGGTGCATCTTGACCCTGTGCCCACCCAGTGTCTATAGCTGCTGAGCAGAGTCTTGGCAGACCCTGCAATGGACAACAGTGTAAGCAAGAACCCCAGACCCACCCTGCCTCCCTATCTGCAGCAAAACTACCTGTCTTCCTGATCATCATTTTTTTTTTTTTTTTTTGCCAAACTGAAAAAACCTCTCCCCCTGGCTCAGGGAAGGTCCAAGGTCACAGGAACTCTGAACTCATGACTCTCTGGCCTTGGACCCTTCAGCCCCTCGCCTCTGCTCTGCAGCATCTCTTGGCATTGGGTGGGTGAGGCCCCTATCCCAACCCTCCTTGTGCTCTTAGCTGTGGGTGGAGTGAAACTAAGTGAAAAGACACAGAGTCCAGGAGGGCTGCAAGAGACGTGGCAGGCGCGAGGCTCCTTTGTTTGCATGTCTGCAGGTGTGTCTGCACCTGCCTTGCTGTCTTCAGGGCTCCTACCTGTCTGTACTCCACAACCCCCGTGCCTCTCTCTCTCCATCACGGCCCACTTCTCTCTAAACGTCTCTGTGTGTGGGTTTCTTTAAGCCTTTGTGTGTCTGTCTGTGTGTCTGTCTCTGTTTGGTCTGTGGGTTTCCCTTCCTCTCTCCACCCTTTCACAAACTGTCTTCCTTCTGCTGATAAGATGCGTGCGGCGTTCTGAGTTTTCTCTTTGGTGTGTTGAAATGTGAGTACCACCAAATGAGGTGGGGGCTGCAGTGCCCCTGCCTGCCCTCTGCCCTCGGCTCCATCTCCTGCTGCCTGTGAGGGGCACCCGGACAAGGGAGGAGAATGTGGGAGTTGCAACTGAGGGTGGGGATAGGACAGGGACAGTGCTCCCTGTGACAGGCGGGGGCTGCTCTAGGAGGCTGTGGAGACACTGGCCTCTGGGCAGCAATGGGACACCAGCCTCCCAAGGCCTCCTGCCCAGCTCCAGGGTAGGGGTCTGGTCTCGGCTTCCCTATGGAAATCTGAAGCTGCGCAGGTGCACCGTCCCCAGCAGCCACTCTCCTGCCCCCCCACCTTTTACCCCGTGCCCTCCTTGCAGTCAGCTGCCTCAGCAGGGCATCCGCAGATGGAATTCTTTTGGCAAGAGGCACTGTGGCCCTTGCCTGACCAGCTGGCTCCCCTTCTGGGGTCTGTAGCTGTCTCAGGCGCAGGCTATGGCCCGGGGTAGGAGTGGACATCTGTTCCGATGACAGGCTGCCTGCCCCTCCTGTCGCCTCCCTGCCCCTGTGACCTCAACGAGCTGGCTGAATCATATGTCTTCCTCAAGTGCCCTGTACCCCCAGTTCACGGCTGGACATTCAGAACTAGCCACCATGCTCGGTGCACCCCATTCATAGGCACAGTGAGGGTCAGAGGCGAGGGGGAGCAGGCTGCTGAGGGGCCCTGCCCAGCACACCTGGTCCACCCAGTGACCAATGTCGTGTTTCGTTCTTTTAGATCTAATGCTGGACGATGTAATTGCTTCCGGCAGCTCAGCCAGCGCTGCGTCAGGTACTGCGTCTGGGGTGTGGGTTAATGCGTGTGGGGACGTGCTCTTTGCTCCCTCCCCATAGGTCATTGATTCTATCCTTTTGGGGTGAAGGGGTGAGGGTCTCTCCTGAGGCCCCCAAGAGGGCAGGGGCTGAAGCGCTGGGCTCTGCGTCACCCACAGGCCTGTGTGCTAGGTGGGATGGGAGGGACGGGCCTGATGCCCCCCACTCCAGCACATCTGGAGGACCCACCTTCTCTGCAAAGGCTTCTGAGGCCCGAGCTCCCAGCTTCTGCTACCTCTTCCCACTCCCGCATCTCCTCCCTGTAGCTCGCCGTTCGATTATTGGAGCTGCAAATCTCTCCCGTCTCCTTTTGTCTGAAGGGGAGACTTTGATCCAGGGGAGCAGCAGGATGAGAGGAGCAGATAGGGGAAGAATTTGTTTTAAAAATGTAACGATGAGTAATTGAACAGACTCATTAATAGTCAAGTAATCATGGTGGCCACATCATCACTACAAACAGGAGGAATTGGGGATCAAAGGCCTGAGTTAGCCATGAGCTTCTCCCAAAAAAGCCAAAGGTTTGGGGGTGAGTTGGGTCCTTATCTCTGGGAGCTGTGTCTCTGGGAAGGCCCTCCTGGTCCTGCCTGCCCTCCCCTGGTCCCTTGGTCCCCTCCTCCCCCAGCACACCAGCCCCAGATGGAGTTCGGAGGCTGAGAGTCTGTGACAGGCAGTGAGGCCTGGTTATGCCTCTGAACTTCCGAGTTGGTGGCTCCCGAAACTGTTCATCCCTAAGTTCTCCCCTTATCATCTCCTCCAGCAGACCCCACATTTTACAAAACTGTCTCTGAAGTTAAGAGCACTTCAGTAATGACTTTGTTTCACCATTTTTGCTAATCAAAGGCACATTTAATTGTTAATCAGAGCTTCTGAGCTGCAGAAGTTCATTGAAGCATTGAGTGGTGGCAAAGAAAGGCCATTTTGCCTTTAAATTAGTCATGGGGTCTACACAGGTAAATGTGTGATTTCTTTTAAGCTTTTAGAAATATTGAAAAGAATGTAAGGACCCCATGCAGCTGCCTTCTCAGGCTGCAGAGGGCTTGGGACTTTAGTCTGGGAACCACTGGCTGTTCCCCATTCCCCCAGAAACCAGAATCAGACAGATGCTGCCCTGCAAGTATTGAGCTGCCTGATCTGAGGGGGCCCAGGGACCTACCCAATGGGGAACCCCTGAGCTCTATTTGGTGGATCATCCCTGTGGCCCTTGGTGGGTGGATGTCTCCTGTCCCCATGGTGTTCATCTACGGTGCTTGGCATTGAGAGACCATCTCTGCAGGATAAGGGGTCTCCATATGGTTTGTGTCTGGATTGCCAGGGTCCCCATGTCTCTGTATCAGGCTGTCTTGAAAATTCTGGAAGTGTTAGGGAATGAGGGGAGGGCAGGAGGAAGTGGCCTTCAGCTTTTCTCTTATGGGTCCACCTGGTCTGTAGACTGATGTGTGCACATGTTTGCACACACCCCAGAACACCACCCTAGCCCAGGGCTGGTCCACAGCAGCTTCTCCATCAAGAGGGTTGTCCCAAGAATCAACATATGCAGACTCTCATGGCCCCCAAGACATGACATACCCACTCGATGCTGAGCATTCTGGTCACTCGCGCACTGCACCCCCATTCTAGGGGCATTCTGCCGTGCTCCTGTGACACAAGCAGGCGTATACACTGATGACCTTCCCTGGCTGTTAACGAGGACTCTGAGACCCTGAACAGGGGCTCTGTTCATCCCGTATTCCCCTTCCCAGGACCTGGAGTTCTGCATGGTCTATACCAGAGCTTTTCAAACTGCATAAGAATCACCTGGAGGGCATGAACACAGATGCCTGGGCCCCACTCCAGAAGTTCTCCTAGAGTGATCTGGGTTAGGACCTGAGCATTTACATTTCCAGTCAGCCCCCAGGTGCTGATGGTGCTGATGCCCTGGTCTTCCCACCATGGTGATGGGGACAAAGTCAACCCCGCTCGTCTGGGGCTGCTGAGAATCAAACACACACATCACTCCTCCCTGCTAGTACCACTCCCCCCTGGTGCTGCTCCCAGCAGGACAGGGACAGCCAAACCCCAGGAAAAGGTAGAAGGGAAGAGTCTTTGATGATCAGGGGGACGGTCCTGACCAGACACTTGGGTTCAGCTCAGCTTCCCGGGCAGAGGGAGGGGCTAGGACAGCTGGGTGACCAGGCCAGCCCCAAGTGACTTCTCGGCCTCCAGCCTCAGCTCCACTCTCCTCAGCCACCTGCAGCATCTACCTCCACTCATCCTCTCTCCTTCTGCCAGGCCGGGGCCCAGTGATCAGGCCTGGCCATGACAGCTGAAGGTGTGGTCTCTGCCGTGGGGGCCTGTGTCCCTGGGAGCAACCCCTGCCTTCAGCCTACTCACTGCCCTGGCTGTGCCTCAGGCTCTCAGCGACCCCTACTAACTCACTGTGCCTGTTGCTGTCACTCACAACCTCACAGCCCCTTCCTGCACCCTTCCTCTGCCACTGCCCATGCCTCTGGGGAGCCTGGGCAGTCCTAGAAGTGCCCTTCTCCCCACTGTCCGACTCTGCTATTTTCTCTGCCTAAGGTAGCGCATACTGGTGGGCGGCAGGGAGATGGGGCTGTGGCTGCCCACATGCCAGTGACCATGGTCAAGGCCCCTCCAGCTGTGGCCAGAGCTCTCAGAGCAGCAGGCCAGGCCAAGGCTTCTCCCAGGGGATTGCTATTTCTCCAAACCCAGGTGCTTGCCTGAAGAATCGAGGTCCAAGGAGCAGCAAATAGGGGTGGCATCATCCAGATCCCAACCATGGGGGCCTTTGGGCAGAACACCCGAGGGCATCCTCTGTGCCAAAGTCTCCAGGCTTATGTCCATGTGCACCTGGCGGCTGGCGAGAGACCTCGCAGCTAGAAGTTCGGTCCTACTCGGTCATGCCTCAGTGTGCTGAACGGCTTGCTTTTTTGCTGGGCCCCATTCTCTCCCTCTGTAAAACAAAGGCTTTGTCTGAGGACATGCGATCAGATGGACCTGGCACTCATTGGATCTGTGCTCTAATGGGTTTTCAGCAGCCTCAGCACCTGCTGGTCTGGAGTAGGGATCAGGAGTGGCATTTGTACAGACCTCAGGGGCCTGGGACCTGTCACTATGAGCAGATACCCTGCCTCAGTCATCTTGCCCCCACCTTCCCTCTGGGCTGCTTGGAGGAGGGTCCCTGACTGAATCCAAGCCCACCCACCCCTTGCACTCCTAGAGCAAGGCCAAAAGGCAGCATTGGTGGTAGCAGTGGCTCCATTTGGCCTGGGGCTGCATCCAGAGTCAGGCTTGGGTGACAAGGGAGAAGGGGGACTCTGTCTTCCAGCCTCTCCTCTACATTGTCTCAGCTAATAATGGGGCTAATGAGGAGCCGCTTTTTCTAACTTAATTGTATTCAAACATTTTAGTTAATTCTCCATTCATATTTTAGCATAATGGGATCGGGTGCTCGGCATTTATGGAGATTAATGCAGAGAAAGAGTTCCGGCTACTAAGACAACGCAGGGCGACTAGCGCCCTCTGGTTCTTGTGGTACTGATGGAAGGAAGGAAGAGGCCCGGCTCTCCTGGGCACCCTCCACATGGCCGTGTGGATGACCTGTGGCCTCACATCGTCCCCTGCCCCAGGCCTCTCCACCCCCACACCCCTGGGGGTCAGGAGGGCTGCCTGAGCAAACAAAGTCGCAGTTGGCCGGCCCATCTCTGAAAACAAAAAGATGGCCTTGTGCACCCCTCAGGTGTGCCAGAACTTGGGGACTCCCTGCCCCTTGGTTATCCACACCTCAAGGCCAATGCTGGAGAGTGGCTGGGTGGGCCTGGAGCATGGCAACCTATGAGGCTGGACATGCAGCTCCTGGGCACTCTTCTTCCTTCGGCCCTTGGTGGGAGTGCTGCCTCAGTTTACCTCTCCGTTAAATGGTCCTCTGCATGGGAAAGGACAGTTAGATCTGAGCTGGCCTGGGCCTAAAGCTTCCTGCCGCCCCTGAGCCAGGCACCCCCCGGCACAGGCCTCAGAGGCTGCAGCCCTTGCTAGCTGGCTTCCACCCAAGACCTTCTGAGAGGGCGAAGGGCTGTCTGGGACCTGTGGCTGCCCCTAGCCTCCCCATGAGGAGCCTCTTCTGTCTCTGTGGCTGCCTGGGAGACCAATCTGTTGATCCCCTCCAGATAACTTGTGTCTCCAACTTGGCCTGCCCTTCCTCAGCACCTGGAGGAGACGCCCCCTGCAATCTCCTGCCCCCAGATTTATTCTGTCTGCTTAGCAGGCCAACCTTCTGGCACTATAATTTTTATAACTAAGTGGTTGACTAATTACAAGAGAAATATTATGCCTCTGACAGATCTCAGACAGTGCTTCTAGCCCAGCCTGCAGTCTAATGCTGCCCAAACACCGAGGAGCAGGCTGGGCATTGCCTCATTAGAAACTGGGTGAGTCCATCAGGTGGAGCCCTCCTCCCAGCTTGAGTATGGGATGGAGCAGAGCCCTGAGGCCTCCCCTCTGCCCTCCCCCACAGGAGGGAGCCGGAGGCCCAGGCCCTGCCCCCTGGAGGCCCTGTGGGTGGGTGAGTGCAGCCAGCCAAGAAGAGGTCTGATTTCCAATCTCCGGTTTTATCTCCAAATCCCAGCTCTGTGTAATCTCCTCTGCTCCCCTCGAGAGCAAGAGCCTTCGCCTCTCCATTGATGGAGCTTTCTCTGAGCCCAATACGACCGGTTACTTTTCATCTTATTGATCTGGCCCTGCTGCAGAACACTGCGTTGAGGGCGCTGTGAGGGGCTGGCAGATTTTGGGGGCTGCCTTGGAGAGGGGGCTCACCTGGTGGCTAATGTAGGTTGGGAGCTCTGCATGTCCTGCCCTGTCCTGCCCCCAACTGCATCCAGTAGAACAGATGCTTGAAGGGGGACACTCTGAGAGAGCTGCCCCCTTCATATGAGTGTGGGGAGGGCGAGGAGGCGGACGACACTGGAATGTTTCAGCTCTGGCGTTGGAGGCTGGTGGCTGTGAGGGACTGTGGGTGGAGGGGTGCAGGGGGCAGGGGCCTGATGCTTGCTCTGCTCTCCTCCCTGCCCCACCAGAAGCCCAGTGTAAACCCTACTACTCGGACTACTCCCGCTTCCGGCTCCTTGTCCACCACTTGTGCACCAGCCACTACCTGGATCTCTTCATCACAGGTGTCATTGGGCTGAACGTGGTCACCATGGCCATGGAGCACTACCAGCAGCCCCAGGTAGGAATGAGTGACCAGCCATCTGGCCCCCACTTCCAGCGAGGGGACCCCTGAGTGAAGCTAACACAGCCTGAGCCAGGTCAGCCCTGTGCCAGGCAAGTTCTGGCCATGCTACATGGGTTGCTCTTGTGCCGCTTGCAGTGATCCTTGGAGGTGGGTATCGTCTTTGTTTTATAGATGAGGACACTGAGGCTCAGAGAGGTTAGTTGACTTGACCAAAGTCACACAGCTAGGAAATGGAGGGCCTGGTTTCTTTACCCAGCAAATATTTATTGAGTGCCTACTAGGTGCTGGGCTCTGGACCTTGGAGGGCAAAGAAGGCAGACTGGTACCTGCACCTTTGGGAGTTTAGATTCTAGTGGACATCCAGCTCCAAAGCTCACCTTTGATCTTTCCACTTCTCCAGTCAGCCTTCCTTGGTGCCCTCCAGCTCTCCATTTCCCCATCTGTACAATGAGGAGGTTGAATTGGTAATGCACGAGACCCCTTCCAGTCCTAGCATTCTGTGCCTTCCAGCACGTTCTCATTTGGTCTCCTTACCAAGGTTTGAATCATTCACGTGAATGAGGACCCTGTTCCATTCTGGGGCCAATGATCCGCCATAATGGTGGGAACGGGGAAGACAGGTCCCCTTAGACTCACCTTGTCTCCCAGATGTGGGAGCTATGATGGAGGGGTGAGGTGGGCATCAGCCCTGGGCCTTAGGAGACCCTGAATCTTGCCCCTATCCCCGCCAGATCCTGGACGAGGCTCTGAAGATCTGCAACTACATCTTTACTGTCATCTTCGTCTTGGAGTCAGTTTTCAAACTTGTGGCCTTTGGCTTCCGCCGGTTCTTCCAGGACAGGTAACAGGAGAGGGGTATGGGAGTGTTGGCGGAGGGGGAGGTGGGGTGGTCTCTTGGGCAAATAGGAGGCCCTAGTGCTGAAGACCTTCCTAATTCCCCACCCCAGGGATGATGGGGGATGGTGAGCATCCAGAGCCTGGGAGATGGGAGGGAGTGGAGGGAATTTGACAAGACAGGGCCCAAGGGACAGTAGCAGCTAGAAGTCAGTGTGTCCTAGCCTGGGGCTTAAGAGCCCAGAGCCTGGAGCCAGACTGCCTGGACTGGATTCAAATCCTGGTTCCACCACTGGTAGCTGGTGGCCTTGGGTAAGTGATGTAACCTCTCTGTGCCTCAGTTTCCTCATCTGTAAAATGGGAAATAGTAATATAATAATAGCATCCACAATGGAGTTGTGAGATTATGAGTTCCTATTTATAAAGCCCTTAAAACAGCATTTGGCACATGGTAAACACCATATCAGTGCTAAATAAAAAGGCAAATGAACAAAAATGAGAAGCAGAGACCCTCGAGCTAAAGTCCTAACCCTACCAGTGCCATGCACTGGCCATGTGCCTTAGGTAAGCCATGCCTCTTTCCTGCAGGATGGGGAGGCTGTACCAGCTGACCTCTGCCTCCTTTCCAGCCTCTCTGTGCCACAACTGTCCCTCCCCCACAATGCCCCTTCCCTGCTCAGGGAGCTGTGTCCTGGGCTTTCCAGGTGGAACCAGCTGGACCTGGCCATCGTGCTGCTATCCATCATGGGCATCACGCTGGAGGAGATTGAAGTCAACGCCTCGCTGCCCATCAACCCCACCATCATCCGCATCATGAGGGTGCTGCGCATCGCCCGAGGTTGGTGCCCGCCTGCCTGCCCACACACCTGTCCTCCCAGGGTGACCAGCCCAGGGGGAGATAGCTAGGGTCAGCTTAATGGCTGGCCAGGACTGGGTGGCTGTGGGTTCTCATAGGTCCTTCCACCAGCGGGGCTGAGGGTGGTGGGGCTGCAGCCTGGCTGGCCAGGGCTGGCCATCCCACTAGCCCCAGCCCTGGCCCTGGCCCTGCCAGCTGTGTGGCCAGGGACCCAGAGGGGCCAGCTCACGACGTTGTCCTGTTCTGCAGTGCTGAAGCTGCTGAAGATGGCTGTGGGCATGCGGGCGCTGCTGGACACGGTGATGCAGGCCCTGCCCCAGGTAGCTGGAAGGAGGGGGAGGGAAGGAGGGGTCCTCTCGGGGAGTGAGAGGTACTAGCCAAAGGGGCAGGAGGCTCAGGGAAGCTGACTGGGAGGTCCAGCAGCACCTTTTCCATTTCCTTTCCTCTTTTCCAGGTGGGGAACCTGGGACTTCTCTTCATGTTGTTGTTTTTCATCTTTGCAGCTCTGGGTGTGGAGCTCTTTGGAGACCTGGGTGAGTTAGGGTAGGGGAGGGTGGAGGTGCCAGGGCTGAAGACTGAGGGGCTCCTGGACTAACAGGGGCCTCTCTTCCTTCTCTCCAGAGTGTGACGAGACACACCCCTGCGAGGGCCTGGGCCGGCATGCCACCTTTCGAAACTTTGGCATGGCCTTCCTCACCCTTTTCCGAGTCTCCACCGGTGACAACTGGAACGGCATTATGAAGGTGAGGCCTGGCTCAGGCACCAGGGAGGGAGGCAGCCCCACTTCTTGAGCCAGGCTTCCTTGGGAAGATGAAGTGGCCATGAATAAAAGCATGTGACCCTCTTTCCCCCATGCCAGAAAACTCTGGAACTCCCTTCCTCCAGGACATGCTGTGACACACTTCCCCAGGCGGTCTCTGATGCTCTCCTGCCCCCAGGACACTGTAACTCCCTCCTCCTCCCCTCCCTTCTCCTTCAGTGCTGTGACAACAATGACCCGATTTTCCAAGACAGCTCAGTCCCTGCCCTCCCGGCCTCACCCCTCTATTCTGCCTCCCCCAGGACACCCTCCGGGACTGTGACCAGGAGTCCACCTGCTACAACACGGTCATCTCGCCCATCTACTTCGTGTCCTTTGTGCTGACAGCGCAGTTCGTGCTGGTCAACGTGGTGATTGCTGTGCTCATGAAGCACCTGGAGGAGAGCAACAAGGAGGCCAAGGAGGAGGCGGAGCTGGAGGCCGAGCTGGAGCTGGAGATGAAGACGCTCAGCCCGCAGCCCCACTCGCCGCTGGGCAGCCCCTTCCTCTGGCCTGGGCTTGAGGGCCCCGATAGCCCCGACAGCCCCAAGCCTGGGGCCCTGCACACCGGGGCCCAGGCTGGAGCAGCTTCCCGCTTCTCCCTCCAACACCCCACGGTGAGCAAACACCCACCCCTGCCGCGGATGGGATGGGGAGGAGAAGGGTGGGAGGGTGGCCGGTAGCCCAGCGGGCACCCAGCAGACCCGAGGTCCTCCTGCCCGTCCCAGGCAGGGCTGCCCACACTCACTCCGCAGCCACCCGGCCGGTGCACGTGCCGGCCTATCCTTGCCCTGCTCCTCCAGCACGGTCTGGCCTCCCCTTCCTGGCTCTTAGGTTCCAGGTTAAGTTTTCTGTTTCCTTCCTGTTTCTTTCTTACCCTTGCCCAACTGCCAAACCTCTTTCCTGCCCACGCTTCAACCTGCCTATCCCCTTCCCTCTCTCCACCCTTCCCACTCGCTCCCTCTTCCTCTCCCTGTGGGCTCTGCTCACCTTCCATCTCCCATCTCTCCTTCCTCCTTCCACAACTTCCCTCCCCCTCTTCTCTGCCTCCTCGTTGCTGTGCGTGTGTGCGTGTGTGCGTGTGCACACGTGTGCGTGTCGTGTGGGTCTCTCTCCCCTGTCTCCCTCTGTGTCTCCTGTCAATCCCATCACTGCTCCTCTGACCCTGCTTCCCTGACTCTCCGGCTCCCCTATGGGCTGGTCCTCCCCAGGACAGACAGCTGTTTGACACCATATCCCTGCTGATCCAGGGCTCCCTGGAGGGGGAGCTGAAGCTGATGGATGAGCTGGCAGGCCCAGGGGGCCAGCCCTCTGCCTTCCCTTCTGCCCTCAGCCCGGGCGGCTCCGACCTACAGGTTACTGTGCCCCCTCCCCTGACCACGCCGGGCTGTGACATGCTGTGCCATGCTTCTGGGGAGGCTGGGGGTGTTTCCTGTCCACGGGGTGTCTATAGAAAGAGCAGCCTCAGGGCCCCAGTGGAGTGTGGGGCCTGGCAGGAGACAGTCAGGGGTTCTTCTAGGCTGAGATCAACCTCCAGAACAAAGTTGGAAGGTAGGGATGCTGAGATTGCTCTTCCAAAGGAAAAGGATGGGTGGAGGAGGGGCTTTGAGAGGGGATTTGCAAGAAAGAATCCCCTTAGAGAAGAGAAGAAGGGGATGGGGCAAAAGATGAACTGGCAGTGAGAACTTAAGGGGTGGAGGAGGCGAGGTGCCAGATCCAAGAAAGAAGAGTTTCCAGGGGTAGTACAGGTGGCCAGGGAGCCCACTCGGGGGGGGGTGTCTTTAGCCACAGTCTACTTCTTCTCCGTGTCCAGCATCCACCCCTCCAGTCCTCTGTTTGGTGGCTTTTTAAGCTGTGGAGCCCACTGGACATGATGAGACCCAGTGATTTCTGTCCTGGGGGGGATGGAAGTCTCCAGCTGGGAGTGGATTCTGGGACTGTGGTGTGAGATGGGACTTGACTTCCTCCCCAAGCCTAGCCTCTTCCCATAGTGCCACGTGTGTTTTCACCAGTCCCATCCAATCCCAGGTCTTCTGCTTTCTGGGGTCCTCCTCTCCTCCTCTCCTCCACTTGTCCCCTCCTCTTGGCAGAGGTCCCACCATCTCTCCCCCTAGGTTGGGGCTGCAGATCTGGAGTGGAGGCAAGAAGGCAGGTGTCAGCTGCAGATGGAAAACCTAGTCCTCTGCAGGCCCTGTGGGGTGGAGGGACAGGCAGGCAGGTTCCTAGGAAGAATTTAGCTTGATCCAAAGAAATAGACAGTCGTCCTCGTGTGGGAAGGGATCTTGACTCTTGTTGGGATTCAGTCTCAGAACTGGGAATGATCAAGTCTGAGATCAGTGGGAAAGCAAGTCCCTTCCCAAGGCCTCCCCATCCTGAAAAATGCTCAAGAGGAAATGTGGTGGGAGAGAAGAGGCAGCCATGGGAAGCTGATCAGGGCAGCCCACTCCTCTGGGAGCATCTTCCCAGCATCTTATAGGCACTGAAGACCCCCCTGCAGATCCCAGGTGAGCCAGCCGGATGGTGTGGCGGTCCACCCGAGTGCGCCCACTCCCGGCTGGCAGGAGGCGAGCACCTCCCAGAGCCCAAGTTGGAGAGGGTGGCGGGCTGCTGGCAGGCGGAGGAGGGCCCGCAAGGGGAGAAGCCAGAATCTGGGGGCAGGCCAAGTCCTGCCAGGCTTTTGGATGCAGAGAGAATAGGCAGAAAACAGACGTCAGACTGGCGGCATTGTCCCCAACACCCCCCATGCCGCTCTGTCTGCTGCGAAGAGAGACAGCTTTGCGAGCCTTTCTTCTTCCTTTTTTTTTTTTTTTTTTTTTTTATCATCTTTATGAGAGTCGAAAGGCCTCCTCCTCCCTGCTTCCTCCCGGGGTGGTGGTGGCATGGGAGGGGGCTGCTCGGGTTCCTGGGGTGTCTTTTGAATGTGTTTCTGCGTCTCCTCTCCTTGCTTTGCCAGTGTTTGCTCTGGCTCTTTGGCGCCTGCCGCGGCCTCTCTGATCAGAGCAGGGGGTTGAAGTGGGTGAGGGGAGGTGCTGTCAGTTCATCTGGGAGAGGGGTGGAGAGAGAGAAGCGATGCCTTTTTTCCCCGTGCTTTGTGAAAAGAGGGACGTGGGGGCTGAGAGTGCGTGTGTGTGCGTGCACACGCACGGGTGTGCACTGTCCGGGTTTCTCACGCCTGATCATCTCTCTCCCTATCTAGATCCCTCTAGCTGAGATGGAGGCTCTGTCTCTGACGTCAGAGATTGTGTCTGAACTGTCCTGCTCTCTAGCTCTGACGGATGACTCTTTGCCTGATGACACTCACACACTCTTACTTAGTGCCCCGGAGAGCAATGTACATACACACAGCCCCTCACTGCTCCCCTGGCCACCCCCAGGGCTGGGCTGGCTGCAGGGCTCCAGACTGGCCCACGGAGGGCCCGGCCGCCTCCTCTCTCTTTGCCACCAGGCCCCACCCAGAGGCATCAACCCCAGGCTTTGCTGGCATGAAGTCTTCCAGGTCCCCCAGTGGGGACAAAGAAATCAGATAAGATTAAATTGGGGCCTTGCCCCAAAGGATGTAGGGGCAGCAGTTGTGAAAGGGCTAAGCCAGACACCCAGAAGTGACACAGCCCAGAATGGAGGTGGCATCAGAGTCAGTCTCTGTGTGTGGAGCCCTGTGCGAGCCAGCCCTCCCCTCCCTGCACCCCTCCTTTCCACCTCTCCCCCACATGAGACCTCCACCACCACGTAGTGGGTGAGAGCCACATCTCTGCTGCCACCACCATGCCCTTCCTCACCTGGGGGGCTGTTCCTGTCTCCTCTGTCACTGTCCCCGTGTGTCCCTGCGTCCTTGCCAAACCTGGTGGGGGGGCTTCTTTATGTTCTGACAACTTCTTCACCCTTTCTCAGCTTCCTGTCCCCTTCTGACCATGAGCAGCCCCCTCCCCCTGGTCTGTCCCCTCCGGTAGTCAGAGCAGGGCCTTGATTGACCACAGGCTGGGGGGTCTCTAGGGGTCTTGGGTGGCTGGAAGAAGTGGAGTCTGGGACTGAGAGGGGAAGCAAAGGATCCAGACCATCCTCTAGCACAACCATCCTCTAGGCCAACCATCCTCAGGCCTGCTGAGGCTATTTAACTGGCTGGGCCCACATCGGGACAGGAATCCTACAGCCCTCCTGAGAACTAGGAGTGGACAGTTTAGGGGGAGGGGTCAGAAGGGTAGTGCAGAAATCCCTTGGGGGCAAACTTTGGCTCCCTCCAGCTGGGGCCCAATGCTGAATACCACCTTTCTTTGGAACAGATGCAAAAAACCCACCCCCACCCCCAGCCTGTCCACTAGGGCAGAGCTGAGTGCACAGTACCCAGGTCTTGCCCCCACCCCCAATAGCCCACCAGAATCATTGTGTTGTTAAAGTGGGGGTGGGGGAGCTGGCAGTGGCATCCCCCTAGTGTTCATCTGTCGTTCGACCCACATGAACCCAGCCCGGGCCCCATGCAGAGTAATAAGAATTGGATTAACAGCCTGGGACCTGCAGGCATTCCCGGCTGCCCAGTCCCCTGCTCACTGGGAGGGCACTGTCCCCTCCCTACTCCCCCAACATCTCCAGCACAGGGTTGGGGAGGTGCTGCTGTTAGATTTTAATCCTCTCCTGTGCTGCTCTAGGTCAGGGCCCCAGGCCCATCCCCTGTGGACACCAGCGGGGCTACCTCCAGAGCCTCTAAGTGGGGCCTTTAGGATAAGTTTGTGAGGCACCCACAGGCTGGGGGCTGGGGGCTGCTCTCCCGTCTCTGGATACCTCCTCACCCTCTCCATCATCCCAGGGGGAGGCTGGGGGGGATGCAATGTACATAGCTGGGGTGCAGGGCCTCCTCCCAGGCCCTCCTCCCTCTGTGTGTGGGGCTCATCCATGTGTCCGCCCCTTCTCCTGACCACGTTCATGCCCATCACCACCTTGTCCTGGGAAGGAATGGGGTCGAGGGTGGCAGGGGGGGCTTGTTTCTATTGTCTAGCTCTGCCTCAGTTACCAAACCTGGATGCCCCCTCTTTCTCCCACCTCCTCCTCTGTTCCTTTTGCAGATGGAGCCCCACCCTGGGGAGGTGCCCAGCAAGCTGGGACCAGACTTGCTGACTGTGTGGAAGTCTGGGGTCAGCCGAACGCACTCCCTGCCCAATGACAGCTACATGTGCCGGCATGGGAGCACTGCCGAGGAGTCCCTGGGACACAGGGGCTGGGGGATCCCCAAAGCTCAATCAGGTACCAGGGCTGAGGCAGGCTGGCTCGGTTCACATGGGGAGATGCCAGCCTTGCCTAAGCCAGTCCTGACCTGGGTGGAGGGGACAGAGGCAGCAGAAGATGTCTCTCCTACCCCCGGGGAGCCCCCAGCCTGAAAGGGAATGCCCAGCCCCGGCCTGAGGGAGCCCCGGCCTGAGGGGAGTAGCTTTCAACCCAGGATGGTGAGGGTGGAGGCCCTGATAGGGGAGAGGAAGGAAGGCTCAGGTGGGCCAGCACCTGTCAACCCTGCGGCTCTTCTCTCTCTTCCTCCCTGCTCCCTGCTCCCTTCCCTACCACAGGCTCTGTCTTGTCCGTTCACTCCCAGCCAGCAGACACCAGCTACATCCTGCAGCTTCCCAAAGATGTACCCCATCTGCTCCATCCCCACAGCATCCCCACCAGGGGCACCATCCCGAAACTGCCCCCACCAGGCCGCTCCCCTTTGGCTCAGAGGCCACTCAGGCGTCAGGTGAGCAGGTGTAGAGAGGTGAGCATGGGCGGGGGGGCTGGACTCTTTTGCTGGGAATTCTAGGCTATTGGTGATGACCAGGGTTGACACTTTCATTCTTCCAGCAAACATTTATTGTGTGCCAATGATGTGCCAGACTCAGTTCTAGGTACCAGGGACACAGCACTGGGCAAGGCAGAAGTGGTCTGTGGCTTCTTGAGGTTTGCATCCTCTCCCTTATTTCACTGAGGAGGCCTGGGGACCAGAGGGGGATGTTGGTTGCCCAGGGCCACACATATCAAGTTGGAGGTAGAACCCAAGTCTCTGTACTCCTCCCCCAGTCCCCACCCACCCAAAGCTGCCCCCCTATTCTCTGTATTTTGGACCACGCTGAGGAGCATGAGGCAGGTTTTAAATGTCTTCACTTTTGGCCACTTTCTGGAGCCCACACTCCAAGGGCACAGAACAGAGGCTCTGCCCGACCTGTGACAAGGCTACAGTCCATGCCCCATGCGTGCTCACATGTATAAGCAAGGACACGTGAGAATCTGCCTGTTCCCATGCACATGGGGGAGCAGGCACAGTCCTCATCCATCATGTAGCCTCTGTGTGCCAGGCACTGGGGACACGGCCCTTGCCCTCTGGAGTTCATAGTCTAATAGCATAGACATACACGCCGTCAGATCATTGCAGCAACAGATCCCAGACACTAGATGGTCATGTGTGTGGTGCAGCAAGGAGCAAAGAGGAGGAAAGGTGCTTGCCAATTGGGAAGGGTATTCAAGGCCAAAGGGGTAGCCTATGCAAAGGCTGGGAAGTGTGAAAAAGGCAGTTGGGGAGCAGAGCTGGCCCTGGTACGTTCCTGCATCCCAGGGGTCAGGGGCTTCAGGCTGGGGAGAAACCAGGGCATGGGGGAGAGAAGACAGGACTTGGGGTGGGGGAGGAGGCATTGTGGACCATAGAGGTCAGTCTGCACATGGCCCCCATCTCCCATTAAGAGCAGCTACCGATATCCCTGCTTAGGGTGGTCCTGCAACTGCACGGGGGGTAAGGGAGATCCAGCTTAACAGGAGGGGCAATCCATGTTGGAGAAGAAGCCCCTGGACTGAGCCCTCCCTCCACTCCATACAGGCAGCAATAAGGACTGATTCCTTGGACGTTCAGGGCCTGGGCAGCCAGGAAGACCTGCTGCTGGAGGTGAGCAGGCCCTCCCCACCTCTGGCCCGGGCCTCGTCCTTCTGGGGCCGGTCGAGCATCCAGGTGCAGCAGCATCCCCGCAGCCAGAGCAAGATCTCGAAGCACATACCCCTGCCAACCCCTTGCCTGGGCCCGGAACCCAACCAGGGCAAGGACCCTCCAGAGACCAGAAGCAGCTTAGAGCTGGACACGGAGCTGAGCTGGATTTCAGGAGACCTCCCGCCCACGGGCAGCCACGCAGAGCCCCCGTCCCCACGGGACCTGAAGAAGTGCTACAGTGTGGAGGCCCAGAGCTGCCGGCGGCGGGCTGCGTCCTGGCTGGATGAACAGAGGAGACACTCCATTGCGGTCAGCTGCCTGGACAGCGGCTCCCAACCCCGCCTGGGCCCAGGCTCCTCCAGCCTTGGGGGCCAGACTCTTGGGGGGCCTGGGAGCCGGCCCAAGAAAAAACTCAGCCCTCCCAGTATCTCCATAGACCCTCCCGAGAGCCAGGGCCCTCGGCCCCTACCCAGCCCTGGCGTCTGCCTCCGGAGGAGGGCTCCGTCCAGCGACTCCAAGGATCCCTCGGCCTCTGGCCCCCCTGACAGCATGGCTGCCTCTCCCCCCCCAAAGAAAGACGTGCTGAGTCTCTCTGGTTTATCCTCTGACCCAGCAGACCTGGACCCCTGAGTCCTGCCCCATATTCCCACTCACCTTTCTCCACTGGGTGCCAAATCCTAGCTCCTCCTCCTGGGCTCTATTCCTGAAAAAAGTTCCATATACATCCCAAGGAGGCACTCCTCCCCACCTCAGTGGCTCTGGGTACCTGCAAGCAGAACTTCCAAAGAGAGTTGACAGCAGCAGCCCTGGCAACTCCAGACAGAAAGAGAGGCCCACTGCAGCTGAGGTTCCCGACACCAGGAGCTGTTGGGAGAAAGCAATACGTTTGTGCAGAATCTCTATGTATATTCTATTTTATTAAATTAATTGAATCTAGTATATGCGGGATGTACGACATTTTGTGACTGAAGACACTTGTTTCCTTCTACTTTTATGTGTCTCAGAATATTTTGGAGGTGAAGGCGTCTGCCTCTTGGCTATTTTAACCTAAAATAACCAGTCTAGTTATATTCCCTCTTCTTGCAAAGCACAAGCTGGGACCGCGAGTGCATTACAGCCCTGACGGTGGCCCACCTTCAGCAGAGAGCGAGGACCATTTTGGAAACTGTAATGTAACTTATTTTCTCCTTTAACCTCGTCATCATTTTCTGTAGGGAAAAAAAAAGGAAAAAAATGAGATTTTACAAATGAAATGGAACCTTTTTATATATACATACATACATATCTATATCTATATATAAAATAAAGTAATTTTCCTAAAGAAAAAGTTAATCACGGTCCAGAGTAAAAGCAAAGTGGATAGAGAGTTAGGCATGTCCAGATGGCACTGGAGAGAGATTCCTGGAGATAGGGAGTGGGTGGTGGGGAGGGAAGTGCCGGGGCTGCCTCTGTGTATGTGGGTCTGCATGTGAGCATGTGTGTGTGTGTGTGTGTGCGTGTGTGTGTGTGTGGTCTGAAAGAGAACCCAAACTCCTGCCTCTGGAGAGCTGCCATCTCTAGCCTCCCCTTGCAGAGGCCAGCAAGAGAGGAGAAGCCCCTGTGCCTGGTGGAAGGCCTGGGAAGCAGGGTCTACTCCCAATTCCATCAAAGCTTTATCGCTTCCTCTTAGCCAGGCAGCTCAGTGAATGTAATTCCAGATTAACTCTTATTTCTGCTGACAGCTATCAGCTGCACATTGAAAGCTGGAAATTGGCATAATGAAGCTGTTTTGGTTAATGGGGCCGACTGAGGCTGGGGGAGGCTGCCTCAGCTGCTGCAGATTTGGATCTGTGGCTTGGTGGGGGTGGGGGGCAAGTGCTTCTGGGTTTTCCTTCCCAAGGCTTTGGCCGGGGATTTGCCTTGCTTCTGGCCCAGTGGGTGACCTGAGCAGTCTGGGCTTCAGCCTCCTAGATTAGGGGGCCCAGCTGACTGGCACTGAGGCACTACCCTAGTGGGGTCTCACCCGCACACTTGTCAGCAATGGAATTAAGCTTTGTAAATGGAGTGATCTGCTCTCTCCCGAGGCTCAGGGGGCCAGAGCCAGGTGTCCAGATGCAACCTCCTGGTAGAGTTGGTAGGGTTAGCAGCGGTCAGGCTGCTGAGTGGGGAGCTGGCCCCCTGGGGGGTGATGAACGAGCACTATCAAGGTGTTTACATGGTCTGCTGCTGCCTGCACAGTGGGAGCCAGCAGAGGAGGGAGGGGGGAAGGTGGCCACAGCGAGAGGAAGGGAGAGCAGTGTGGCCCAGAGCCACTCTCCGGTGCTACCACAGGCAATATTCTCTTGCCTGAAACCCTGGTGCCAAGAGGCTTTGACCACAGGCTCAACCAGCCTGTCGCCTGCCAGCCACTCCCAAACATCTGCCCCAACCCCATTCCCTTGAACATGCCTACACCCTCACCCCCCAGGGCCTTTGACCCAGGTTTTGGTTTGATTCTTGAAACCTCAAGGGCAGCCCTCACAGCCCCCATCTGAACCCACAGCTGGGAGCTGGGGGTGCCAGGCTGCTGGGCGGGTGGCCGTGTAGGCACTGTCCAGCCCTGTGTTTTCTAAGCTGGTGAAAGCTTTTCTAATTGCTCTTTTGGACAGAAACGATACTACTCTTTGAAACAAACACCTGCTTTTATCCTTTTAGGGTGTGCATTAATGCCAAATTCTCTTTCCTCTGGCCTCCTTGGGTGGGGAAAGGGGGAGCTTGTAGGAGCTGCCTTTCTTTCTTTCTTTTTTTTTTTAAAAGCAAAGCTGTACAAAATTCCTAGAATTTTGTCACCTGGATCTGCAGATTAAGCTTTTATATTTTTGTAGAATTCTGTAGCTGTCTATTCCCTGATGAGGGTGGGAGATTTGGGGACGGGGATCTGGGATCTTTTTTTCTTCTTGTGGTTGGAGGATTCTGAGTCAAGGTGAAGCCAGAGAGCTGGACTGCTACCCCCTTCCCTCCATCCCAACCTCTCCTCCCCCCAGGACACTTATTATCCATCCCTGCCTCTATGGATAGCACAGCAGCACTGTAATACTATAGAGTTATTTAGGTCGACTCTCAGCATGCTTGGCCCTTTCTGGGGTCCCCTTCCCCTGATCCCTTCCTCCCAGTAGGGGCCAAGGAATCTTATTTGTGGCGCACTGGCTATGCTTTAGGGTTGGTCTCTAGAGATCTACGGTGGTCAGCCTGGTGAAAAGGAAAAGGCTAGCCCACTCCCTCCCCCACCCCCATCAGTGGACTAGAAGGTCTCTCTAGAAGGGAACAGTGCCTGGAAGGGGGGATCTGGCTAGTGATGTGGAAATATTTATAGCAGAGTCAAAGTGGATTTTGGGGGGAGAGAACTGTGGCCTCTCCCCCAGCAATGTAAGTCTTTATCAATGATGGAAACTGTTGTGTCTCATTAAAAGGGTTTTGAAGTGAAAATAATGCTGCTGCTGAATGTTATTAACAGGGGTAATAGTAATGATGATGCTAACCTCATGATACTTGTCTGGGTGGTTATTTGATTCTGCTCCAGGATACATAGGGAGTGGGAGTCAGGGGTGAGGACGGAGAAGTCTGAAGGAGGCTGCAGTGTGGAGGGGCTGGTGGAGGCAGATGGTCTTGGATTGGGAGCTCCAGGGCCAGGCTTGGAAGTGGCTAGGGGCTTCAGGGATGAGGGGGCTTTTGGAGGTAAGAACATGTACCCTAGTGTTTTTGCCCTTAGCTTTCTCCTTGGGGGTTCAGAGGAAATTGTGTCAAGAGCTGCAGGCCCCCACCTCAGGTTTGGCTGCTTCTGCTTCCTCCACCCCCAAGACTCCAGGAAAAGGTCTGTCTGGGGGTGGGGGACTGAGAAGAGGAGTGAGCTGAGCTGGTGCTAAAAACAAATCCGAGGCTCATATGCAGTCTCTCACTTACTCCTCAAAACACCCTAGCAAGGGAAGTACCATTGCTACTTTTTTTTTCCATGAGGCAGTAGTTTCAGAGAGGTTAAGTAACTTGCTCAAGGTCACACAGCCAGGAAATGACAGAGCTGAGATTTGACCCTAGGTCTGACCAACCTCCAGCCCACACTACCCCAGTCTCTTCTCATTGTGGAGGGAATGGGACATGATGAGAAGAAGCCTCCTTACCAAATGACTTGCTAGGGGGCCCTTTTCCAGAGCAGTCACATTGTTCATAGAAATGTGTGCATGTGTTCCCAGCTTGGTGTACTCAGAGGCTCAGAGAGGCCCACATCCTCCCACCTTGGGGGATACCAGCCTTCAACCACAGGGAACAGTGGGGAGAGGGGCTCAATCACAGGAAAAGCCATCCCTCCACTCCAGGGGTTGGTCCCGAGTTGGCCGAGGCTGCTCTGCAATCATCCCAGGTTCCCAGGCACCACCCTTTCCCAGCATAACCCCATGGCACCTGTTCTCGCCTTCTCCTTTCACCTCCTTCCCTCTTCCTGTCCTCTGACCTGGCCCCACCCAGACCTCACCCACTTTCCAAACAGCCTCGGCCTCCATCTTCACCCCTAGTCCCCACCCATCACAGCCTGGTGCCCCATTGGCCTCTCTTCCCCTTTCCTGGGCCAGGGGTGCAGTGAGGGCATCAGACACCAGGTGGCAGCACAAGTCACCCTCACCTAGTGTCACCGGGACAAAGCCAGGGAGAGGACACCAATGCTTATGGACACTTTCTACAGACAGGTGCTCTGTATAACCCCCGAAGGAGGAAACAGGCTTTCAGGGCCCAATGAAGAACTTCACGTATGGGAAGCCCAGACAGGAATCCGGGCCATCCCAGTGCTGAGCCCACAGTGTGTAGAACCAGGGGACTCAGGACTAATCCAGGCCAGAGGGTTTCCAGGAGGGGAATTAACTCTCAAAGAGAGTTTAGTTGTGGACTGGCGTCCCACCCTGGGGCAGGGCAAGGCAGGTCGAGGAGGCAGCTGCTCCAGCAAACCTCCAAGAGGGAATTCTGCCGAGAACTTTGAAACTCTGCGTGTCTTAGCCCTGGTCCAGATGTGGGAGCTGCTGACTGTGGCCCACAGAGCTAATTAATTATTCTTGCTTTGAAAACTCCAGAATCAGGCACGGTGACCGGTGCTCTCACATGCATGCCAAATCAGATCAAGTGCAGGTAGGGAGAGGAGGGGCAGCCTTGCTGAGGGTCCCGTGTGGCCCCCACCAGGCTGGGGTCTGGAGGCGACAGGCCCTGCTGCTTGGGAGGGGAGAAGAGGTAGGCCGGGGCGTGTGAGCAGGAGTCTGGTTTACGGGTGCTCTAGGCCTTCAAGGAGCCACAAGGGGTGAAAAGGAATCAGGCAGCGAGGTGGCTTTGCTACTCCATACCCTGCCCCTCTGGCTCCTCAGTTCCAACCTGCCTCTCCCCCTCTGCAGCATTTCCTGCGCCTGGGTCTCCCCGTCCCCCTTGCTTGGCTTTCTTCTTTCTGCTGTCATGCCTGCTCTGAGCTGTACCTTGCAATTATCTTATCTTTCTATCTCCTTGCCAGGAAATCCCTGCTGCTGGGTTCCCCTGGGATGCTCGCTGGCGGGGGAGGCACAACACATGCTCTGTACATCCTGCCTGGAGCTGCAGTCAGTTGAGGAAGGAGGATGGAGCTTGGCCACTAAGGCCAAGGGAGGAGGTTCGGTCCATCTCTCCACAGCCCAACCCAAAGGCCTTTATTGCTCCTCGCAGGAGCCCTCCAGGTGGAAACATATTGGTTCTGCAAACTGAAAAGCAGAGTGGGCAGTGCCCACTGCTGGGATTGTACTAATGCCACAGTGGCCTCTATGCCTATGACTTCTTCTTAGGAAATGGGGTACTTCTTTAGTCGGTCAACAAACGCTTCCTGAGGACCAGCTTTGCCAGGCACCGTCCTGGGTGCTGAGGATACAGCGATAAACATGACTCAGTGGCTATCCCCAAGGTGTCCACAATCCTCCTGGGGAGATAAACAAGACAATCAGTGATGACAATATAGGGAAGGGGTGTGGAGGTGGGAGAGGTTCATGAGAGGCTTTGCGGGGACGGGGCTTGAGCTAAACCTTGAAGGATAAGTAGGGTTTTCCAGGTGTAGAAAGGGAGGCAGGGTGTAGGAGGGGAGAAGCCTGGAAGGTGGGCCGGGAGGCGCGAGTGCGACAGCTGAGGGTACAGGAAGCTTCCTGCCCAAGGAGGCTGCAAGAAAACACCCCGGCATTGGAAAGATGTGTGGCTCATCCTGCCAGTGCCAGAATAAGCTCTGTGGTCCTGGGCAAGCAGTGGCACGTCTCAGGGCCTCTGACATTTTGCTCTGGTGAGGAGAACCACCCAAACACCAACAGTCTAGGGATATTGTGGTTATTATTTATGGACCGTGTGAAAGGGGCCACATTCCATGAGTGGACAGGAAGGGCGAACCCCCAGAGCCTCAAGAGGGATGGGGAAGGCAAAGATTGCTAACGGCCCCCACCAGGACTTTGGAGGCTCCCACCCAGTGCTGCAGCCTTGGGAAGGCAATGGCTACATGAAAAGCCTGGGACTAAAGGGGATGGTGCTTCAGGCTCAGGGCTGAGGACAGAACCCAAGGTCCTGGGCCCGAACTAGAGCTCTCACCAGTGGGACTGCCTAGCCTATCCTGGGACTGGAAGGTCCCAGTGGAAGCCCAGGCTGGTTCTGGGTTCCCCATCTCAGGAATGGGGCCTGCTTGGAGAGATCACCTCCCACAGAGCCCTGAAGGAAAGTCCCCAAGTCTCCCCAACCCAGAGCCAGCCTTCCTGGTTTAACTGGTGCCTATGACCCAACAAGCTTTAGACAGGAACAGGAGAGGAGCGAGAGTGAGAGGATGCTGGTGGGAAGACCAAGGTAAAAACACAGGGGCAGAGGGTGCTGGTGAAGCCACATCCAGGGTCAGGGGAAAGTCTGGAGGAAGATTTCCAACTGAAGAGAGCTTAGATGGCACTTGGTCCAAGTTGCTCAAGAAACTGGATCCCAGAGTCATCAAGGAGCTAGCTGAAGTCACACAGTATACAAAAGGTGCTGCCTGAAGCATGGAGGGGGTTGCCAGTGACTCAGTGCATCCATGCCCTTGGGGACCTCTCAGACTGTCAGGGAAGACAGACTCTTCCCATCTAAATATAACCCAAGGCACACTGTGACAAGGTGTGAAAGCTCTGTAGTCTTTTGCCCAAAGGTGGGGGTGGGGGACAGGAAAGAGTGGTGTGAATGGGTGAGTGGATGGGAAGGGGGCAAGGAGGGCTGCAAGGACTTGCCCAGTACAGGGGTCGAGGCCCCCAGTCCAACTGCCTGGGAAAGGAGAGTCTGGTCCACCCTCTCCTACCCCCACCCTATGCCTGCTCAGATCTCTGTTCTGACAGCCCATAGCCAAGAGACTTCCCTTCTGGTGACTTCCTGCCTGCCCAGAGAGACAGGAGCTGCCTGGCCACTTCTGCACTACCTTGATGGCTCCCAAGGGAGCAGCCAAGGGAGAAAACACCTTCTCCTGAGAACAAGTGCCAGGGAAGGGATCAACAGGGTGACTCTGGACAGACCTTGAAGAAAGGGAGAAATGGCCCAGGGTCAGATCTGCCTGGGGAGAATTCCTCCTCAGCCCCAAGAAGGGGTGGTGTGTTGGCCTCTGGGACCCTGTTAGGGAAGAGAGGTTGACTGGGGGATTGAGAGATGGGGGGATCCCAGCACCACCAAGCTGGAGCAGGCAGGAGGAGCCCACTGAACCCCAAACCCATCTTCCACCTTAGAAGGAGGGCGATAATGTGGGGCTCTTCGTGGGGCTTCACCTGCCTGTCTCCCATCCTGACCGGACTGAAGTGGAGGAAACTGATACTGTTGGGTGCCTAAGTGTGCTGGGCAATATGCTTTCCCTGCCTTTCCCATTTAGTGGTCAGAGAACCCTATGAGGAAGATTGACTATGATTATCCGTGTCTTACAGACGTGAAAGTGGAGGCACAGAGAGGCGCCGAAGTGACCAGGGCGAGATCAGGGAGGCACAGAGCCTCAGAAGGCAGCAATTTAAGAGGACCATAGGAGGCCCCCATCTGGATGGCGCCAGACGTCCCTCCATCCCCGCTCCACGGTGCACACGCCGGTGCCCAATGAGTTGGTGTCTGCCGGTTGTCCCGGGCAGCTGGTGGGGAAGAGGTGGCCTTCCGGATGGTCTGAGTGCCCAGGCTCTCCCCGGTTTACAGACGAGGAAACTGAGGTCCAGTGACCAGCGTGACCTTATCAGAGATTTCTTTTCCGGAGGGAGGATTGTGAAATCCCTCTCCACGCCTCCCTGACCCATCGGGCCCGGGGTGGGAGCATCTCTCAGTGGCCCCCCATTTCCGCCCCACGGTCCCTCCCGGCGCTGCAGTTTCACGGAGGCGCTGTCGCAACCGGCCGGGCCGGGCCTGGGGTAGGGCTCGGCGGGGCGGGCCGGGGCGGAGCGCGGGGG